>NW_016820218.1:920426-987824 GCF_001698545.2 Rhinopithecus bieti | reverse complement strand
GGGCGGCCCCTGGCGGCGGGGCCGAGGCAGCCGCAGCCCTGGGTCGGCTGCCCTGCCGCTGCGGGACTTTCCGACGGCTCACGCGGATTTCCTGGCTTGTTGGGTCCTAAGGAGGGAGAGAGGCCCCGATGAGAGAAGTGAGATGACCACGCTACCCTCTGCAGGGAAGGAGGGTAGCGAGCAGCGTGTGGGCGAGGAACCAGGGACCACTCGCGGACACCAGCTGTCCGCGTTTTCTAGTTACATGGGCACGGTGGATCCGCAGAGACTGGACACAGGCGCTCCGCGTGTGGGGCTGGGACACACCTTGTATTCCCAGGGACTTGGGGACACATGCGCTTCACGTATCAGGGGACACACTGTGTGCTCGAAGGGATGGGGACTCGAGCGCATGGTGAGGGGCACACGGTGTACTCATAGAGATAGGGACTTAGGCAGTCCGTGTAAGGGGGCGGCGCACACTGGAACGGCGGGGACACTGTCGCTTCGCGTACGGGGGGGGAGGGGACACACCTGCATTCTCAGGGACTCCGGGACACCGGCGCATCGCGTTACTGGAGACGTGCCGTGTCCAGGGGCGGACACAAACCAACACGGCGTCCGGGGGAGAGACCTGAGGACTCAAACACACTTAGCGCTCCCCGGGAGTAAGACATCGGGTTCTGAGGATAGAGGTTCACCGACGCTCTACGTACCCGAAAAAACTCCCGGCGTCTCTGGCTGACTCTGGGACGTGTAAACAGGGAATGAGCCAGAAGGTGGGGGGAGGATGCAATGCATCCCGGACAGAGACTCGGGCCTCTCTCCCCTCGTTTTCGAGAGAAGCCCATGGACACACACACCCCTCCAGTACAGAGAGAGGCTCAGATAGGCGCACGTTCACTGTAATTGGACTACAAACCCAGACGCTTTCGTGTTGGAAAAAAAGTGGGAGAGAGAGGGAGGCACCGAGAAGGGACGCAGTAACCAGGGTGCATGGGGAAACAGTTTATGGACATGCAGTACTGTGTGCCTATGAGGGAGACCGGAGTGGATACATTGCGTAAGGGAGCGTTATGTCATATGGGGGAACTTGTAACGTTTTACAGGAGAAGAGAGTCGGAAGGGAGATAGAACCCACGGGGCATCTTACAAATAGCCCATTCTATACTGAGGAACACACTCCAACCGGTCTCATAAAACAGGCACAGAGGGGCAGAAGGACACCGAGACACAGACTCACATAGTTATTCAGCTAAAAGTGGGGAAAAGAATTGACATCTGTTGAGCTCCCACTAATGCCAGGCACTTTAAATACATAGAGCGAAGTCAGAGTCTGAGGCAGAGCGGCAGGAGAGGTGTGAACCCTGGTTCACTGGGAATGTTTTCAGAGAGGCCCCCCTCCACCCCGACATAAGTGTGCGCACAGAGGAAGGCATTAGTTGTGCAGGCTTTGGATAGAAAATGAACTCACATGACAGGGTATTTGTAAACAGCAGTGGAGACTTTCAGAGGTGAGTGTATTGTTAGGAAGGCACTCAGAGAATTGGGTGGACACATGAGTGTACGTGCTAGGACACTTGTGTTACTAACCAGAGAAGCATATGGTGAAAAACACTCACAGACTTTGTGTGGTGGGGTGAGGGGGCGTCAAGGAGGAGTGCATGCACAGGGAGAAAGGTACCTTCCTACATACAGTGAAATCTCGGGAGAAAACCTCAAGAATGGCTGGGAGAGATACAAGAAATATAAAACTGCGTGTGCCAATAGCTACTCCTAGATAGGTGCACCTGCAGTGAAGAGACCAGCATCAAACGGAGTGGGAGGCCCATTTAGGGGAAGCCAGAAACACAGGCAGAGGGACAGAAGCAGACAGTGGAGAGAAACTCAGCCTTGCAAGATGGAAAGATAAGCTTGCCTGTTCCAAGGGAAGGGCGTGGGAAGGAATGGCAGTGGGAAGAAGGTAGCTCAGGGAATGTAAAGAGAAAACCCAGAGGCCCGGAGAGAAAGAAGTCAGCAGGAGGGGGCTAGCCCCTATTGAGGAGCAGACTGGAGGAGCAGAGAAAGACTGACACACAGTGGGTGGGAAGAGGCATCTCTGGGGGGCAGTAGGTCAGCCAGCTACCTTGGGAAAACAATAGGCAAACTTTACAGTTGATTACAGCAAGATTGACAGTGTACACTTGTGGGGAAAGGGGGCAGATGAGATCCATTTGGGGAAGCGAAAGTGAAGTGACAGAGATGCCCCCAGTGCCCGCTGATCTGCATGACCACTGGGGGCCCCAGAAGGGAGTGCTTTGTTTTCCTACCTTTGGATGGCCTTCATTTCTGCTTCCTGTACCCTAGTGTTTTCATATGTGGGATTAAGTTTACAGTGCTCTAAAAAGCCCTGCATTTATATACCAGTAGCTTCCAGGAGACAGAAGATCAAAAATTCTTTCTCTCCCAACCCACCACTTAGTTCTTAATTTAAAAAAAAAAAAAAAAAGTTTTACTTTTAAGAGGTACCAAAGTAGTCAGTGGCTTTATTTGCTTCTGACTGCTTCTAGTACTTCTTCCATTTCTGTGCATGCACATTTATAGGTCTGGTTGGTCTCTACAGAGGCAGCAAAGGGAAAGGGGGAAGACTTTTTCCAGATCTCTCTACCTTAAAGCATGGAGCCAGGTAGATTGTATTGCTCCTAGGATTCCTTTTCTCCTGCAGAACTGATGGTAGAAGCAGTGGCGGGGGGGGAGCAGGGATGGTACATGAGCTGACCATTCTTAACCAGCTCCCGTCCTCAGGCTTCACTGTCAGCTCAGCCATGGAAACACTTTTTAAGGGGTATGGAAAAGCAAGCAGGAATTGGAGTGAAACTGTCAACCTCAGTTGGATGAAAACTGGGAAGAAATCAAAGAAATGAGATAGATACCTTTCTGGTGACTGAATGTACCATTGGTACTTACTGCAGGCTCCACCCACATATGTGTCCTCAGTGCCCCTCCTTCTGACTCAGACAGACCAGTGCGCCCCTATGGGCACAGTAACAGTTGCTAGCAGTAGGCATCTGGCTAAGCTTTTATCCCCCAGTGGAAGGATATTAATTTGGTCTTTTTCACTTTCCATCGTTATTAGAAATAGGGCTCATGACTTTAAATTGAAGCTGCTGTTTAGGAACATGTTCACATGGATTGGCTAATTGGGAAGAGTTTTCTGGTGGTCAAACCTGTTCTCTCTTGGGGAAAATGGTTTTAATTTCTCATATAAAACTATCCCCCACCATTCTGGTATTCATATAGGAGGGTACTTAATGACAGGTAACCTCGAAGCAGCTCTGGCCTATGTAAAGTGATGACTCTTATGCCTTCTCTTCTAATGACTAAGAGCCAGAAATTTCAACAGGTTAATTTGCTAAATTAAGCATCAGAGAATTCTTTTTTTGTCCAAATTATTTTGTCTATTGGAGTTACTCTTCTAAATTAACCCCCTTTGATGTAAGGCTTCAAATTATAGCTTCAAAGAAGTGAATTTAAAAGTTGTAGGAAGTTATGATTTAGGCAGAACAGAGAACTTTTTTAGATATAATTGAGCAAATTTACAGAGTTCTTAGGGTTCATGGAAACAAAATATTTGATGAAAATTCTGAAATCTTGTTTTTTTTCAAATTACAATTCCTCACTGTTTCAAAAGACACATAATCCTACTTGACCTTTATTATTCAGGTTTCCTATTTTTAGAGAAGTGATCTTGGGAACCTTTCTAAACAGTCAGAGAGGCATTGTGAGTCCAGCAATGAGAGTTATAGCTGGAGTAAATATCTTCTAAAAGTTGTTTTCCCACTCAAGTTGAATACAGAAATGGTTTCAAGTTGATTCCAGTATCATGTTAACTGGAAAGTTATTTTCATGATTGGCAGAAAAATTTAGAGATGATAATACAGATATCTACAATATTAACCTTTTAAAATGTAGATTAATTTGAATGAGGAGAAAAGTTGCTAAATAAATAAAATTACAAATTACAACTTTATAGTCATTTTAAATTGTTATCTGTGATTGTATGGTCTACATAAGCTCTACATATTTTAAATGAGCATATATTATTGTAATTACATATTTCTCCCAAATGGAAAACTATATTTAAAATTAAAATCCAACATTTAAAATACATTTTAGCAAAGTTCCTCAGTAATGCAGCTGGCTTTATTTTGAAGTTTGAGTAATTTACTTTTATAACAAAACTTTATCAAAGCATTATTTTCAGATTTTGTTGTTGCTGAGCCTGTCAATTTAGTTTTAAAAAATGTTTACTCAAAGTTTCAAAGGTGGTGGCTCAAATACCATTACCATGTTTACTGAACTATCACATAAAAAGTCTAGCATAGTTGTGTTTGGGGGCAGGGGCTGCTCCTGCTCTCTCCCTGAAGATCAGAAAGCAGATACCTTTAAATGGGATTCTGCTAACACGTTTCTCTTGTCAACTCCATTGAATTGAAATACATTTTTCTGCCTTTGTTAGTGTCTTCTAGGAAAGTGATAATGTTTTTAAAATTTGTACATATATATTGCCATTTAATTTTTCATAATTTTAGATGCTATTTACAAAGCATAAGTTCTTATTTAAGCCTCCAAAATTATTGTCCTTCATAGTAGCTCCCTTCAATGTGTTACTTGACCTTTTGTTAAATCACTGAGTCCACAGGTCAGAGGGTAAGTGACTTCCTCGCCTTTTTCTTCTACCAGGTGAACTTTTTAGCATTTGATTCATTATAGTTTAAGACACAGAAAAGACTCATACTCTGCTGTTTTCTCTTTCTTTTTCTGCCTGCCCATATTTTGTGTGTGTTTTCAATAATCTGCCTTATAAATACAGAAGATTGTTCTTAAGCCACCACTTGAGCATCCAGACCTGCCAGCACAGCACTGCCACCACTGTTGGACATGTTTATTAAGTAAAACAGTGAGGTTTGCTCTCGCAGATTCTATTTGCTCCACTTTTAAAATGTAGCCAAGTTTAATTTAAATGAATTAATCCTACTGACTTTTAACTTAGACCCATTTTCAGTCTGTGCTTCATTTTAAAATGCTTTTTATCAAGTGAAGTCAAGTTTGTGCCCCATCCTTCAGTGTTTGGAAAGTTTATTCAAATGCCCAGTTGCTCAATGCAAAGGAGGGTGTTCCTCCCTGAGAAAAGTAGTAGCCAGATTGCCTAAAAAGATAGACAGGGAAGCTTGGCACCCGAATTGGGAAGAGAAAGAAAGAACATATGTGAAGGATTGGAACATGTTCAAGAAAAGAATTTAAAAGGAAAGGGGCGTAGAATTCTTGGAATGACTTACAGAAAAGCTTACCAAGGACAATCACCAGATTCAGCCTTTCCATTTGCTCCATTTGCACTTGTGAAAAATTACAGAAGCTGTGCTCATAAGGCTTATTAGGTAATTGGTGATAAAGCCAGCAGAGAGAGGAAAATGAGAATTTCAGCTGAACCAAGGCTAGGTCACTTTTAACAATTTGTGATGACCCTTTTCTCTGCAGCAGAGAAGCTCAGGAGTCTGGCACTAGATCCAGCCCACCATTTGCTAGATTGGGCCAAATGTATTTTGGATTGTTTGAGAAAATGTCCCTAAAATGTGATATTATGGCCATCCTACATTGAAGATGAACTAAGTTTTATAATAAAGAAAACAACATGTATATAACCCAACATCTGAATGTCCTGCATACCGCAGCTCCATACAGAATTTCCTATGACTTATGCACAAATTTCCTGCAGTTCTGGGGTAGAATATAATAAATTAATGTCCATATCTTTAGAGCAAATTAAAGCTGGAAAACACGGCATAACTTGGGTCAGGTTACCAGCGAGGATTTCGGTCTCTTTTATTTTTTATCTCCTTCCTTCTTTCCTTCCTTCCTATTTCTTTCTGTGGCAGTATTATGGCTCTTGAGAGCTATGTTGAATCTTCAAGAATAACTGGTTTAAGAGTTTCCACTAATACTTTGCCAGCAAAGACTAAAGCTGGCATTTGCATGATTTAATACAGGATATAAGAAAAGAGAATTTTATTAATTAAGCTATAAACTCCTTGAAGATTGGTGAATAAAATTATCACCTCGAACTGACCTCTACAGTAAGGGCATTTGGCTACTGGTTTCATAGTAACTAGATTGTTGAACAAATGGGATGAGTTTCTTTTCTTTGTGGGGACCCTATATGTTATTGGTCTAAAATCCTTGGGTCTTAAAGGATTTTAGCAGGATTTTAGCAAGATTTTAGCAGACAGAAACTGGATGGGGACCACATCTCCAGCAGAAATAATGGCATAGGTAAGCAAAGAAGAGTGGTAGCTAGGGCAAGCTCCAAGAATTGCCATAAAGACCCTGTTCTGCTTAACATGGCAGTCAGGAGAAAAATGTAGAGTTTAAGAGAGAAAAAATAGGTCAGAGCAGATTCATTACCTTACTAAGAAGTTTGGATTTTATTCTATGAACACTGAGTAGAAACATAAGGTAATTTGATCTGTGTTTTAGGATTATTCTGGCCCTGGTATGCAGGATGACTATAATGTGAATCTGGAAGGAGATAGACAAGTTAGGAAGAAGTTTGTGGTATAGGCCAGAGATCACTGGAGTCCACCCTAGGGTGTTGGTGGGAGATGCAGGAGATGAATAGAGTCTATAGAATTTAACAAGATATTGGCCGGGAGCAGTGGCTCATGCTTGTAATCCCAGCACGTTGGGAGGCCGAGGCGGGCGGATCACGAGGTCAGGAGATCGAGACCATCCTGGCGAACACAGTGAAACCCTGTCTCTACTAAAAATACAAAAAAAAAAAAAGTAGCCGGGCGTGGTGGTGGGCGCCTGTAGTCCCAGCTACTCGAGAGGCTGAGGCAGGAGAATGGTGTAAACCTGGGAGGCGGAGCTTGCAGTGAGCTGAGATCTCGCCACTGCACTCCAGCCTGGGCAACAGAGCGAGACTCTGTCTCAAAAAAAAAAAAATTTAGAAACAGAATTGAATTGAGATTTCTAGCCATTGGCACTAGGAGGAGTACCCCTGATAGAAAAAGGGAAATTGGAAGCAGATGGGAGAGTGGAGTTGGGGGTAGGGGAGATAAAGATGTGAATGCCATTTTGGTGAACATTCACTCAGCCTTTTAATTGATAATGAGGAGACTTGGGTTTGATTAGATGTTTTATATTTGAGAAGTATATTCAGGAGTTTGAGGCAGACAGATATATAAAACAGTGCTGTGTGACTTAATATGTTTTATATAAACTGTTTTATTTGGATGGAAATTTTGATGTTTTGAAGAAAGTTGAAATTCTTTGGGAAAAAATTTGGTTTTGAGCAGGGCATTTTAAATTTTGTTTGTATTTCTGTAGACTTTCTTTATTGAATAACCTCTATAAATTGTGCTTAAGGCACTGATAATATGAAATCTAATTTTATTTTAACATGGAAATCAGACCTTCTGTGGTTTCTGTCCCTATTGATTAAGGAAACGTAAGTAACTCTATATAATGTGCCTGGATTTACATTTCAAGTTTTATTTTGAAATAACATAGTTCCTAAAGGCCTTGAAGGAATAATTTCAGTTACTTCACATTACCTCTATTTATGTTTTGGTGTTTTGATTCCTTTATTTCTTTTTTGTTGGTAATTCCTTATGAAAAACAAAACAAAGGAATCATGAGTGCATGAAACTTTTGCTATACATACACATTGTAATGGAATGGACTACTGTGAGCGCTTGGTTCTTGATTCAGGGAGATAACCTAGTCTGGAAGACTTTTTCACTCAACAGTGAGCTTATTTAAGGATGTAGCCAGGCTTGAACTTTCTTATATGATTCACAGATACTTTTTAAGACTTAAATATGCTTAGCTAGAAACTTAAGTATTAGCATATTTTAAGATGACATTTAATATCATTGCTTTTGGCTCCATTATTAGAAACCATGATGCCTCAAGAACCAAAAAAGGTGTCCATGTAATAAAAACTCAGCTGAGTATCTTAAGATTTTTTTCTTTAATAAAAAATTAAGAGGTAGAAGAGTTAAACTACCAAATATTCGTTTGTTCATTCAGCAAACATGTATTTATCTTCTGACATTTGCCAGGGATAGAACTAGGCATTGGAGATATAAAGCTGAATAAGTCATGAATGGTCCCTGCCAAGAAAGTGCTTGTCATTTTAGTAGAAGCAGGCAAATGTGAAAAAATAAACGCTATAAAGTTTGTGTTTAAGGAGATGTCTTCTTTACCTGCCATCCTCTGCTCAGCCCATTGTTTCCACCACACCTGTGAGGTTATACCTGACAAAGTCCCTGTTAAAGTCCAGTGGTCCTCTCTTTGTTTCCATCTTACGAGACCTCAGCGGTATTCCATTCTCTTGACCACTTCTTCCTGTTAGAAACACTTTCCTGATTTTCCTCCTACCTCTCTGCCCATTCTTTCTCATTCTCCTTTGCCTGCTTTCCTCTGTTTGGCTGGCCTCTGAATGTTGGAGCTCTGTCTCTCTTCTCTTTATCTGTTCAGTCTCCCTAGGTGAGTTCATTTAGTCCTTTGAATTTAAGTGTCATCTATATGTTAATGACTCCCAAATATTTATCTCCAGATCTATTCTTTTCTCCAGCTCCAAGTACTGATTTCCAATACACTGCCTCATCAAAGTTTAATAGACATCTCAAATCTTACATATCCAAACTGTATTTTATACCCTTGTAGGAGTTTTTCTCAAGGGTATGGCTAATCATTGCAAGGAGAAAACTATCCTCTGACAATCAACTATTTCAATAAGTACAGACATAAAGGAAATTATAAAAGCGTTACCTGATTTTTTTGTTATAAAGGATCCTCTCCTTTGTTGATATGAGAATCCATGAGGGATCAAGTAAGATTTTTTTTTTAACTTTTATTTTAGGTTCAGAGTACATGTACAGGTTTGTTATGTAGGTAAATTGCATATCATGGGGGTTTGGTGTACAGATTATGTCATCACCCAGGTAATAAGCATAGTACCCAATAGGTAGCTTTTTGATTCTCACCCTCCTTCCACCCTCCACCCTCAAGGTAGGCCCCTAGTGTCTGTTTTTCCCCTCTTTATGTCCATGCGTGCTCAATGTTTAGCTCTCACTTATTAATGCAAATGTACGGTATTTTTTTGTTCCTGTGTTAATTTGCTTAGGGTAAAGGCCTAAAGCTCCGTCTATATTGCCGCAAATGACATGATCTCATTCTTTTTCATTGCTGTGTTGTATTCCATATATATATGTACCACCTTTTCTTAATCCAGTCTACCATTGATGGGCATTTAGGTTGTTTTCATATCTTCACTGTTTCTAAAAATATCTCATGATGTTACTCCTCAAATCTCTATCTACCTAAGTGTTCCCTATCTCAGTAAGTGGCAGAACTCTCTATCAATTGCCTAGAAATTGACTAGCAACCCTTGATTTGTCTCCTGTTTTCTTGACATATTTGATCTATCAGCAAGTACTGTCAACCTTCAAAATATCCTGAATCTAACCCCAGCCATTGCTGCTATTCCAGTCCCAGTTACCATCATCTCTCCTCAGGGTCACTGCCATGAACTTCGAGGTGGCCTTCAAGTTCCTACCCTTCCCCCATAATCCACAGCAGCTAGAGTGATCTTGCAGAACATTAAGTATGATCAAGTAGTCTCCCAGTTTCAAGCCCCCTAATGGTTCCCTTTGTAAAAAATGTTTTAGATGTCACATTTTATTAATTTCTAGTTTAAAAAAAAAAAACTCCATCTTCCAGTCTAAGCTTATTTTACCACTTCTCCTTATACTTCTGCTTTAGAGATCATGATCCCAGGAAACAAATCTTTATTTGCATTTACAGTCAGATTTGACATATAAGCTAATTATACAATTATAAAGCCCACATTAAATCTGGGGAAAAAATGGTGGGATACTGTGCTTCAAGTGTTGATTTATTTATTTATTTATTTAATTTTGAGACAGAGTCTCGCTCTGTCACCCAGGCTGGAGTGCAGTGGCACGATCTCGGCTCACTGCAAGCTCCACCTCCCGGGTTCATGCCATTCTTCTGCCTCAGCCTCCAAAGTAGCTGGGGCTACAGGCGCCCACCACCACCCCTGGCTAATTTTTTGTATTTTTAGTAGAAATGGGGTTTCACCGTGTTAGCCAGGATAGTCTCGGTCTCCTGACCTCATGATCCGTCTGCCTCAGCCTCCCAAAGTGCTGGGATTACAGGTGTGAGCCACCATGCCTGGCCAAGTGTTGTTGATTTAAAGGCTGGTTCATAGTAACTAACTTTTTGGCTGGTTGTTCAGTTTAGATTTTTGCCTTCCATGTTCAAGAGCTATTTGAAATCCTAAAATTTAAGATAACCATATATATATGAAGATTTTATATATATATATAAAGTTTGGCATGTATCAGATAGCCACCGTTTTCTAGAAGCTACCTTTCAAAACAGGGATTGTGCTAAATAGATGTTGGTTTTGGTAATCCCTTATATTTCACTCTTTCCATGCTGTAGTGGCTAGAAAGAAATTATTCTTTACTTCATATGTTCTTTAATCTGGTTCTTCCAAATCTGTAGAAAAGGAATTTCTTTTGAATCTAAGGTTACATTGACTCACAGGGCAAAATACTAGATTGGTTTGTGAAGCTTAATGACTTTCTTTTTGGCATCTAATAAAAGGTTTGAGGCAAAGAAGAAGATACCATTTTTTCAAGTAGTTTTGGATTATTTCTAAATTTCATTATTATTATCCTAAGCATGTTATTGGCTTTTAATAAGAGCTGAGTGTATTTTATTTCTTTAGGATCAGCTGATGTCATGTGCTATTTTCTACTTTTAACTCGAATTTTCTTTCTTCCTCCTCTCTCCTTGCCTAGATATTTTTTTATTACAGTGGTTAAAATGTAATTATTAGATAGTCTTCTTTGGGTTCTCTATCAGGTGATGTCCTAAAGAACAAAGAAAAAAGTGACTCTTGAACAAAAGAATCATTACTACCAGTTCTTAAATAGTATAGAGGGAAAGAAAGATGATCTATTTTATCCAAGTTGCATCCCAGGGAAGTGTGTCCACTTATTTACTTTGCAAGTAAAAACAAGTTCCCAAATTGTGTGATATTTTCCTTCTGCCATAGTGCAAAACCAAAAAAGTGATTCTTAATTATCTGGCTTTCAGTTTCAAATTTCATATTACTATTGTTGGAGGGGGACAGGAAAGACTATATAAAATCCTGAATAAGAGCACAGTTCTGAGCCCCAGGTCACTTATTAGCTGTGTAGCCTTCAGTAATTCACAGGACTTACCTGAGAAATGAGAATAATAGTATCTGCCCCACAAGGGTGCTTCTGAGAATTCCCAGAGGTGGTAGTAGAAATGGATAGTGCCTGACACATTGTAAACACTCAAATAGTAACTGGTTAGCTATAACTGTTTGTTTAAACAGTCCACTTTAAGTACTCACTTGAACCATCACCATTTATATGAAGTTTTTTTGTTTTGAGCAAAGTTTTCAAATTATATTTGACATTGAATTTTTTTTTTTTTTTTTTTTTTTTTTTTTGTTTTTTTTTGCGGGTATCGATTTAATCATGGCTTTATAAAGCAGCTTTAGCATACAAGGTGGATCCAAGTATTTTAATAATACTTGACTGATTTCAAAATAATTTAAGAATTCCCTCAAGAGTAACCTTTATTTAATCTCAAACGGGTGGTCCGGGTCCTGATGGGTTCAAAAAGGGATCGTATCTCACAAAACATATCTAACCGTAGAGAATGGAAGTTGGAAGATCTCTATAATACTTTTTTAGGAATATTGGTTATTTTCTAGACCCAGAATGCTATTTCCTTGGTTTGTTTATTTGTAAAACTCTGATGGTTGTGCTGATAAGGGAATAGGTTAACCACACATTTAATTGTATACATGGGATAAGCCATATCGTATGATAATCAAGAGATGGTTACCAAACTGACCTTTATAGGATAGAGTAACTTATTTTATTCAACTCCAAAAAAGCGAGCTGTGCTCTTCTCCCATCCCAAAGAAATCATGTCAGCGAATTAATATTAGGAAAATTAATATGTTCCTAGGAAAATGACTCAGTATAATTATATATTACTTTGTATAGTTCTGATATAGTTGTGAGGAATATCAGTCCCTGGAAACAAGTGTGCATAGATCTCTTTGGTGCATACAGCAATTCTTGGTTGCAAGTAGCATTGGCCTTGTAAAATGCAGCATGGTCAAGTATATAACCAAACTGTAGAGCGATTTTAGCATTGCCATATAACTACTATTCTGGTGCTTAGGTAATGCCCAAGCATTTCTAAGAGGTATAGAGCGTAAATTCAAGGAGCTCTAAGAGCAGTGAAGCTAAAAATTTGGACGAGAATCTTTTTGACTGCAAACCATCACTTTTAATCAGTGATTGTTGTAAATCCTGTTGTTTGAAGAAGTTTCCCTAGCCAATTACAATCTGCCTTTGGTGGTTCTTGGTTGGAAATTAGATAACCAGATCACTCTTCTTACTTATTAGCGTCAAATACTGATTCCCTAAGGCCCTAGAGTAAACTTGGATTTTTCAGAAGAGCTACTTGTGAAAATATTTAATTAAAGCAAAAGTTTGAAGCTTACCTGGAAACTCATTTCTAATGGGAATGTTTCAGCAAATGTTTAAAGATAACAATTGAGTTGAGGTCCATGTTTATACGATTATACTTAGGCTAAAAAAATTTTTGGATAAAAACTAATTATGCTTGTAGACCATTGTGCGCTTTATAATGAGCGTATTGACTTTCTAAACTTTTCCTAGTGTCTTCTTAATAAGCACAGTGAGTGATCAATGCAAAATAAAGTGGTATAGAGTTTTGTTTCTTCTGTGGGCATTTTTTAAAAACATTCAAGAGCTGTAGCCAGTTATAACATTTCTTTTCTAAAATTGGGTGGGATTAAATCAGTAAAGGCATTGAGGTTGTTTTACAGTATTTTTCCTAGATTGCTAGATATCTTAAAAGAGGATTTCCTGGAGTATACAATTGAGCTTGTTTGGGATGAGAGTACATACAACTTTCCATAATGAGGGTTTTATTATATATTGAATAAAATGGTAACAAATATTTGATGGTATGTTCTGTTCAGTTACATCAAGTCCTTGAAAGGAAAAAAAAAACTAATTTTTTATTTTTTTCAGTTTTAATCAGAAACTGAACTAAATTTTCCTTCAGTTTTTTTGGAAATTTTAATTACTTTATGAAATTCATTTTCCTTGGAAACAAAATGCCAAAAGAACTGAGTGAACATTTAAGGTCTTTTAAATGTTTAGCACTAGGGGGTAACACATTTCAGAGGCAAGAGAAAGAAAGAGTACTGTATTTGGAATTCAGAGGACTGGATTTAAGGCGCAACTCTGCTAATCACCAGGTCTGTGATCCTGAGTGATGTACTCTACCTTTTAGAGACTCATTATTTATTCTGTCTCTGAAATGGGGAATAATGATGCTTTCCTACCACCCAGAGCTGGTTTTAGGAGGCTCACTTGAGACAACAGATATAAAATGCTCTGTGCCATACATTAGAAAACTAGGTAAATAAAAATTATTCTTGTTGAGGAGTCAAGCTCTATAGGTAGAACTATAAACATGTCAAGAAGTCAAGTTCTAAATTCAGGGCATGAGGAAAAAAATTGTATATAGTCAAAATTACTCTTGCAAGTTTCTAAATTGTTATGAAGAATCATACATATTGTCTTGTCTGTACAACCCTCAATAGTAATCTGCATATGTGTACAATGTGTATAGTGATATACTTCATGTATAAAGAGAACATATACAAAATGATTTTACAATACTTTTTTTCTTGTTTAGCTGAGCACATAATACTTGTAAGTTACATATGCCTAAGACTTTTGTGTCATAACAATCACGAATAAGACAACCTATGAAAAAATATACCCAATGTAGTGGAACAGTAGATGCTGGCATCTGGACAAACAGCTAATGAGATTTAACTCATAGTTACATAGTTCCAAATTAGCAAAATGGTGGCACCAGAGTTTTGTTTGGCTAAAAACAGATTTAACATTTTTAAATTTGGATATTTTTCCTTTGGGCATTCATTTCCCAGGAACTTACCACTCCTTGTTGCCCTACATCCATCTGTTCCAAAGACCTTTGGGTCTTTGAAACATTGAAACATTGAGTCTTTGACTCCTGGTTTATCCAAAGGAAGGTCTCACTGAGGAAATTAATTTTGAGCTTGAATGTTAAGTAAGCAATAAGTATGGACTGGCAAAGTAGATCTTGGGAATTTATGCCAGGTTGGAAGAACATGAAAGAGTTAGAGAGGAAAGTCTTTGCAAAACAAACAAACAAAGGTTAACATAGCTGAGCTATTGTTGGGAGGAAACGGAAGATGAACTTGGTTGATTCTGGTTGATCTTGGTTGATAGCGGATGTGTTTTCTATTTAGTAGTTGGCTTTGTTTTGACAGACAGTGATAAGAACTACTGTGGGCCGACAGTGGTATATGAGAGAAGTTCTGCCGGCTATTTGAACAATTTGGAAGGACTTCAAGGAAGGGAGAAAGTCGTTATCTAGTTGTGAGGTGATAAGGGTCTTGCTTTCAAAATGGAGACTAAGAACTTAATTTGAGGGAGTTTGGGGCAGAGTGGCCAGAGTTGGTGACTGGGAGCCCTGGAGCCGCATTGGCATCATCTTTCTTTGGTGTCTGATGTTCAAGCTTTCAGCATATCTTATCATTTTTCCTGGGGAATATCTGCTGTGTCCACCATCCCCGGTTAGCCGCAGATGTAGTCATACTAATTTAGGCCTTTTTTATCACTTCCAGGGTATTTCTAAGCATCCCGCCGGACTGTGCGCTAGCTCACTTCTCCAGCCCTGCCCTGCTCTGATCCGTCTTTCTCCATCTATTTTGCACATGACTGGAAGAGCTTCCTTCCCCCAAAACACTTCTGTGAGCAACTCTCTTATTCAAAAAATTGAGAGAGCCTCCAACTGTTTATCAAGTTAAAGACAAGAGTACAACCCATCAGTGAGGGGTTAGGGAGGGGATTAGGGCAGGATTATTTCAGAGTGATAAACTTTTTAAACAGAGTCATCCTGAGGTCTGAAATTTAAATTATTGCCCTATTCTGTAGCAAATAGAAATGAAGACACATTTTGAGGATAAGGAAAAATTAGGCAGGAATTTGCAGATCGGATCTCATCCTTGCTGTTGTATTTCAAGTGGGAAAGAAGCGTACACATACAGACCTGCCCTCTGAACATACAGTGTCCATTCCTGTCTCCTCGCTTTTTTCCTCAGGGTATTCTCTTTCCTCAGAACTTACCTTTTCTAAACTGTGATTTAAGAGCCACCTTTTCTGTAAACAATTATCTATTCTAACCTGTACTCTCCTTTTTGAGAATTCTTATTACACTTCCCACTGCTACTTAGCCCAGTACTTAATCATTCTCAAATTTTCCCCAACTAAACAATGAACTTTCTGGCATGAGGGATTAGGCCCCCACACTCTTGAATACCCCATTAGCAGATATGTGTGGAACACAAGGTAGTAGAAGAAAAGCAGCATGGCAAAATAGGGAGATTGAGTCTTGGGTTCTGGTCCTGTTGGGGATAGGCACCAACTGTATTATCTCTGAGGCCTCATCTGGATTTGGAATCCTGTGATTCTAGTGGCATGTAGTATGTAAATGACTAATAGAATATGAAGTCAGGGAGAGAAGAGACTGTAAGTTAATTTTAAGGTGGTGAGCCTGGAGAACCAAGAGGATAAAAGTGCCTTTGCCAGAAAAGTAAGAAAGAGATGATGGTTTGGTTGGGAAGGCTGGGGCTGGGGGAATTAGTTTCATGTTTGCCAGTCATTGAGATTTGCTGCCATTGTGAGTTTCTAATGCAAAATGTCCTATCGGCAGTAGTAAGTAGCAGGCTATGGAGAGGTGCCAGCTGAGGAATGGAGAAGAGATTCAGAGTTATCACCGAGCAGGTTCAGTGAGCCTCCAGGATGAAGTGGATCTAGAAAAAGAAAAGGAAAGGAACTTGCCTTTTGGAATAAAAGGTGTGATCAGAGAACTGGGAGGACTGATGTCTCTAAGTGCAAGAAAGAGGTAATATCCAGTGGGGATATCAGCAATTTGAAAACTGAGAAGAAGTTTGCATTTATCTGACGAAGAAGAATCAATGAACTTGATGGAGAGAGAATTTCAGATTTCAATGGCAAACTGAAGACAACCTCTGAGTTGCCAGGATTCAAGGAGGGAAGTGTAATGAGCCTCTAAGGTTATATTCAGTGCTTCTGATTTGGAGGGACATTCAGAAAGCAGGGCTGATGGAAATATTATGAAAGCTGGAACCTGAACCTGTATAATCTCAATTGTAGGGCCACCTTACTCTTCCACATGAAGAGGGGCTTCCCAGGCTCCTGTGGGCTTGCTTTCATTACTTCAGGAAGAGTGAGTTTAGCCATGGAAAGTAGTTTGGGGTGGTGTTTTCCCCTTAAGAAAGTTAATGTATGTTTATATTTTCATAAAAGGCAATGAATTAGAATGAAAATCTACTAAAAAATTAGGTTTTAAAATTCAGGTGCTGCCTTTTATTTTCCTTTTAAAAGTTCACTTCTCCCACACCAATAAATGAATTTGTTACTCAGTAGTACTTAGATTCTGCTGATAAGTCTAAAGTTAAATGATCTTTTATGGTAATAGAATATTAACAGTATCCATTATAATGTTTTCTCCAAAAGATACTTGTTTATTCATTTTATAAATAGTAATAAGATAGCTAATGTTACACTTGATTTTACATTCAGGTGGTCTGTCTTTTAAAGAAGTACTTATCTTTATTTCTTTTTCTCTTTCATTTATTATAATCCCTAATAGTAAACTTTTAAGTCGGCAGAGAAGTTTTGGGAAGCATTTGGAAGTAGTAGGTGATGTGCTGTAGCTGAGGTGGGAACATTATTAGTGCCTCTATATTTTTATTTGGGGTAGAGATGAGACCAGAAACCACTGTTTTTGTACATTGGATTTGAATATGAAGGTGTGAGTAGTTTACAGGCTGATGTACTACCATTAAACATTACCCAAATCTGATTTCTTCATGGGTTTCTGTTGGCAATTTGGGAAAGCTTTCCCACAGAAAAATATGCTGGTGACTATGAATACAGGAAATCATGCAAAAGAATATGGCTGACATTTACGATAACAGCTTTTCTTCGCACAACTCTATGATAAAATATTGAAGTTATCAAGAAGAAAAAGCTCATAATAAAAAACACTGATCTAGAAATTACGTTCTCCTGGTGAGAATCATATGAGAGAACTGGTAACCTGTTTGGCTCTCTATTAAAAACAAATCTCTGATAAAATGTGAGAAAATGGAAAACAGGTTTATTCTCAAATATTTAATTTTATATTTCTAGCATCCTGTTACAGTATTGCAAAGTTCCTCCAATTATCTCTTCCCTCTTCCCAACCCTATTAAAAATATACCAGGAAAACTATGCAACAATACAGTTTTTTTTAAGGTAAAATTGAATTGATATACTAACCATTTTTTGCCAAATCATGTTGGTCAGTTTCAAAAACATGATTAGCTGCACTGCCAAAAACTTTATTTTGTTTGTGTGGTTCAGAGAGAAATGTAAATAGTGTGATATTGTTCATCCAAGGCATCTTAATATAGTAACATGCAAAAGAAAGTATATAATGAAAAGAGATTTTCACACATTATGACACTGACCAAATACATATTTTTTTTTTTCTTTCTTTCTTTCTTTTTAATAGACATGGGAGGTCTCACTGTGTTGCCCAGGCTGGTCTTGAACTCCTGGCCTCAAGTGATCCTCCTGCTTCAGCCTCCCAAAGTGCTGGGATTAGAGGCATGAGTCACTGTGCCTGGCCCAAATAATATAGATTTAAAGTTTAAACATTTAGTTCTGTGTCATAGTAACCAAGGTTTACCTGTTTGTTTCTTTTAATAGAATTTAATTCCTTTTCGACCTTCAATTCAGTTCCAAGGACTCCACGGGGTGAGTACTCTTCTTGATTTAACAAACAAATCTAATGTTCTTGCACACTATTCAGCTTTTAAAATCTGTTTTCAGTTGACCCTTTTATTATAATCAGCCACTCATTCTGTGAACTTTGTGACTAAATGAAAATGTCTGACATCTTTAAGATGCTTGAATTCTATTATTTTATTAATCTACTTTTTAAAAATTCATATATGGTTATTGATAGTGACAGTGTTTTTTATCCATATCATGAATAATTGCATGTTTGAACCTTTTTATTGAAGTATAATGTACATCAAGGTATTATGTGAGTATGTTTTATGACAGCTTAACATCCATAAGGGATTATTTATTTCAGGCAAGTTATGATTGTGATTGCTTTTACTATTAACAAAATTTTGCTGTGTGTGCACTTTTTTAAGTTGTATGTACTAGGAAATGAAATATGTAAGTAGAAATTGAGTTTTCACATATATAGAATTTTTCTGTGTATTTTATTACTGCATTTGAAAGTGGCAATAATACATAATGTCAAATAAAATCGACCTAATGAATTGTTGTCTTTATAATAGATGATAAAGTTTACAGTGGTATACCGAACTCAGTATTTGTAAAATTCATTATTCAATATTTCATAATAAGTCCCATACGTTACTCCAATGTATCTCGCTTCTCTTCTTTTTGCTTCCTCATTTAAATTAATATGTATTCTATATTTGCCTCTATATATTAGCTATAATATGGAAATTTATAATTTCTGTAAATGGATTTTTAGAGCTATAGAGAAAACATAAGCTGAGGGAGGAAGATTCTTGATGATTGTAAATCTGCAGACTTCTGAATTTTTGTTGTCACAAAATGCGAAAGTGTCAATTTAAATAAATAGTCTTTCTAACCTTTATAACTTGAAAACAGTTCAAGAGTCAGATTAATTACATCATTCAACACAGACCAAGAGTACTTCTAAATGTGTTGTGTAATGCTTACTTGAAGGAGATGTTTGTGTGGATGTCAGAGTTTTGCTTCTACATGACAGCTTTACAATGAAGTCCTGTTTTTCCTCTTCAGTGACTAAGTGTTCATGAATGGGATCCTAATTGGAATAAGTATTCTTCTGAATTTTGTTGTATAGCTTTTTAGTAGGTAGTCATTAGTACATGCTGATTTTCTATTCAAGGGCTTAGTTCAGGTGTTTATTTAAGGCTTCTTGAGTTTTCCTGCAAATTTTAATGACATCAATAATATCTGAATAGATGTGCCAGGGTCAGGCCTAATTCTGCCAGCCCTGGAGGGCTTCATGAATTTTCACTAAAGAATTATCTAGGGAGAAGAGGGCTAGAGGAAGAGTGTAAGGTTTGAGCTGCTTTTCTCTTACTGGGAGTAGTAGGGTTCTGGGGCTGATGCTTCCCTTAATTTTTTCTCCTGGGAAATACCAATAAAGGATGTTTTCTAAGGAGGCATCAAGTTATGCCGAAACCCTAAATCATGGAGCACCAGTATGTGCAGACTTCCAAACTCTTCATTCTGACCCTTGCAGCTTTTAGCAGTCTAGGAGGGAGTATGGTTTTCTCTAGCATACTAGTTGCCCCTGGGCCCTAAGCAGCATTACAAAGCAGCAGTTTATATTTGAAACCTTAGACCACCTTTTCTAAACTTTCCTCCCTTCAGCTTTCCTGTCCCATGTGTCCAAGTGCCCTCAGTTTATCTTTGCCTGCTCCACTTTCTCTTCCTACTTTATTCCTTGCCTTGATATAGTTCACTGATGGAAACAATTTAGATATAAATGACTGATAGGTTTAAATCTTAATGGGTGGTTGAATTTTAACAGATAAGCTTTTTAATCCAAGGGAATGGTAATTGGATTTGGTAGAGTAGATGAGGAGTGGAGGTACTATAGACTGAGAGCTATAGGATGTTTGATCCTACTTTGCTTATTCTAAGTCTGTCTCCTCAACCCCCCACTCTTTTAATTATTCTAACTGGGAACAAAATATATGGACTCAGCATTGTTTTAGAGCCTGCAGCTGCATTCCATCCACCCCTCCCCCCTTCTTTTTGCAGAGCTCTCCCCAACCCTTTGGGACTTAGTAAAAACAAAGAGTCATTACTGGGGAGAGAGTGGGTTGGCACAGCCCACAGGGAAGACGCAGAGCTACCAATGTGAGGGTCTTCTGTACACTGCTCCTCTGTTTTTCTCAAGAGCCATGATAATTTAACGTTGCCTTGCTATTGCTTTAAATCCTCTCTGAAGAAGCATGCTTACAGATTTTTTCCTATGTGGAATATGTTTAGGGCTTTAAATTAAAAGATTTAAATTTAAATTTTCCACAAAGGGTACTTTTCCTTAATGAGAAATTTTATTTGTCTTTTTACATCAAATGTGACTGAAAATGTACCTTAACTGTCATGATACTGTCATATATAGGCATATTTGAAGTATAACTAAGCATTTTAAAAATATCGTTTTAAAACTGAACACGTAGTGTTAAAATCATTTTCTGTTTCCCTGATGAGACTCACGCTAAGCACTGCATCATTATGTTCTTCCTTGTTAACTAATTATAAGTATTTTTTTTCCCTCAGTTGTGTCTTTAGAAGGCCAGAATTTGGGTCTTGACTGGTTAGCTTTTAAGCATATTTGCCTCTGTGCCTGAACATGTTCTCTTAGGTTGAAGTTTTCTTCTAAATAAATGCAGACTGAAATATTAAAGTATAGCAATATGTTGCTAAAGAGTAGAAATTCTGAAAGTCATTGATTACCTGGATTTTTATTATCACAGTTGGGCAGCAGCCTTTGTAGCATTAAAAATATAAATTGTGACTTTCACTGTTCATTCTACCCCTGTTCCTTAACGGAAAAAGGTGCTCAGAAAATTAGATGGTCATTGAGGGCATTTTCTGGATTCAGAAAAATGAGGAAATATCTATGGTAGCAGTTGATTCTCATTTCTAAACTCATGAATATCAGGAGGTGAGTAAATCATCCAGAATTGCTTTGCTGATTCTGAAGAGTGTGAATCAACCAATTCTCACAGTTCTAATCTATACCTAAGATACTTATAACTAAAGGTTTACTAGGATTATAAATCTCTCTAGACCAGCATATTTAAACAGAAATGGTAGCCGGTAGATTCACATGGGCTACTGCATTGTGATCTTCAAGTTACAACATTCAGAGGGGTGTAATGGTATAATGCACCCAGTTTCCAAAAGCAACATTTTTATTGTGAAGTAAGCTTTATAAAAATCAAGATGGTTCTATCTACTGATCTGATACTGAAAATGTGACAGGTGAAAATTTTCCACAGATGTGTTTCAGTACATTTTTAAAAACAAAACTCTGTATTTGCATGCTTGTTAAAAGTTTCTTGTCTAAAGACACACAGTTAATAATGGCAGTGCTATAACTACACTCTTGGTCTTCACACTGCTAGGGAGAAGTTCTTCCTGCCATACTGTAATAACAGTTGTTACTGATGCAGTTATCAACCAACGTAATTGTTCTAAGCAATAAACTATAAACAGGTAGCCTAATCAATGAATGTGCTAATAGGCTAATTTATTGTTCTGCTTGTTTCTTATTCACTGCGCAAACATTCTTTCAGCCTTTACTAGTGCCAAGTGCTTGTTATGTACTTTGTGTGAAAAGATGCAGGGATGGGCATGGCGTGGGCTCCACCCTCAGAGAACTCACAGTCTTAAGAAACACATACAGACTAATACTTAGAAAATAATTCATAATGTAGGATTCATTCAGAACCCTCTACTCAGAACTTCTATGGAAATGGGGGACTGTCAGGAACAAGGCTTATATGTGTATTTCTCATTGGTATGAAATAGCCTTTTAAGCAAGGGTTTTAGTAGATATAAAATGTCACATCTTGGCAATAGGTTTGTAAAATTCCAGAAGACCTATTTAAGAACTGTGTGTATGCATGTGCACACACACAAAGGTAAGTGTGTGGTATGTTATAATTGAAATAAAATCTGAAATGGCAAGGTTTTCAATAGTGAATAATGCCCACATCTGCTGGCATGTAGTAGCCGTACAGAGTTGCGTTGCCTCAGGCCTCAGTGACTCATGTCCAGGGAGTGATTTCCCTAGGGCAGTGAGAAATACTGCTAACTTTGTCCCAATATATGAGATTTTAGACCTCGGTATTAACTCAGTATTTGTTATGAGAATATTGTTCTAAAATTCTTTCTAATTTAGTTACTTACTTTCAGACTCAGCAATCCCAGAGGCTTTAGAAAATAGTTTTACATAACGTAATTTTTAGAAATAATAAAATAATAATTATTTTTTGAGACAGTGTATTGCTCTCCAGGCTGAAGTTAAGTGGAGCAATCATAGCTTACTGCAGCCTTGAACTCCTGGGCTCAAGCAGTCCTCCCCCCTCAGCCTCCCAAGTAGCTAGGATTATAGATGCACAGCCATGACTGGCTAATTGTTTTTGTTGTTGTAGAGATGGGTCTCACTGTGTTGCCCAGGCTGGCCTCAAATTCCTGGCCTCAAGCAATCCTCCTGACTGGGCTTCCCAAAGACCTGGGATTACAGATTTGAAGCACCATACTGGGCCTAATTTTTAGAAATCATTTTTAAGAATTTAAGAAGAGGACTGAAAATAGAAAATATTTTCAATAAGTACCATGCAGTATCTCCTGTGAAACACTGAGTCACACACACTTTTCCCAGAATGAACAAGGAATAGCCAGCCAAACAAGTTCTAAATGTATGCCTTCTAAAAAGGCATAATGACCTTCCGAAGATGAAATTGGCATTTAACTGGTAACTTTAAAGGCTTGAATAGTGCTATAAAACTCTTTCAGTAGAATCATTAAACAGAGGGTTGGATTTTTCTTCTTCTTTTTTTTTTAATCCCCAAACTTAGCAAAGCCTTCAGAGATATTTTGTTAATTATTTATTTTACTTTGTGGGGGTTGTGGAGAAGATTGGGTTTGGAAAACTAAATTATACAGTATTTGAAGTTAGTAGGCAATTTCAACCCCCTTGAAAATGCTTCCTGCAAACTGTCCTTCCCTACCCTACTTGGTTCCTGGGGAAGCAAAGATAACTATCAGCTTGAAATATGCAGCAAAGGTAAAAATAAATCCCCAGCACTGCCATTCCGTCTTAGATGATATGCCTTGCCTCTGACTTCTTTCCCTTGACGTTTTGGTTTGGCTAGCCTACTGGTTTTGCCAAGGGTTGTGTTTAGTCAGTCGGCTCTGAATGTTGCCGACTAACAGCTACCTTGATACTCTCGGCTCTGAATGTAATTAATACTAGAAGAATGTTAAAATTGTATTTCTTTATAATGGTAGTTCTGTTTTAATTTTTTTAATATTACAGTGGTTAACATGCATAGATACCATCTAATATTTTTGTTGAATTACAACTCTTTAGCCACATGTTAATTTACTAAGGTGTTAATAAAATAGTAAATTACCTAATTTTAAAAATTTTTTAATTTTTATATATACACGCACGCAACACATACACACACTGTTTTTTTTCTTTTTTTGTTTCTGGAGACTGAGTCTCGCTGTGTCACCCAGGCTGGAGTGCACATTTTTAAAAATCTCATTTTACCCAGGAGATGGGCTGCCCCTGGGGAACTCTGGAAACTGCATATTTTCTCACCCAATAATTGAATCATACTTTGAAGCTATTGTACATTGACCAGAGGACCCACCCAACCCACCCTTTGCCCTTGAAGATCTCAGAATAGCAGAGGGTGGGAGGGTAACTTTGATTGTATGTTTATGGTGCCTGAGGAAACTATCTCAAAGTACTCACGGACCATACCCTTACACAGGCGCCACTGTGAGTTACAGCAAGACAAGCCCCCCAAAACATGAGCACAAACAGGGGTGCTCACCCTGCTCTGTCCTTCATCAAATTGCATCACCTTGGAATGCAGCAGCTGGAGCCATAACTAATATCTGAACCTATCACAATTGCCATAAATTGTATTCTTAGCAATGAGTGAAGCTTACTGCCTTCACTTAGCAAACATTTGTGAGTACACGATGTATACCAGGCACCATGATAGACAGATAGACAGTGTGTAGACAAGGTAAAATAGCCCATTTCTATTCCTGACATTACCTGTTTGTCAATAAAATTTGTCACTAATTGGCTTTGCTTTTTTGTTTCCCACCAAAAACTGAACTTGTGGAATTGAGTTACTTATATTGCAGGCAGTGTCACTTTAGTAGTACTTACTTATTTAAGCTTGGAAAATAATATTTTACCAGTTCTATGATACTTTGTGGTCCCTTAAAGTTAACCATCCCTTACTCTGTCACCTATATTGGAGTGCAGTGGCTCAATCATAGCTCACTGCAGCCTACTGGGTAGCTGGGACTATAGGCACGCATTACCATACTCAGCTAATTTTTTAACTTTTTTCAAGAGACAAGGTCTCCCTATATTGCCCAGGCTGGTCTCCAACTCCTGGACTCAAGTGATCCTCCCACCTCAGCCTTTCAAAGTGCTGGGATTACAGGGATGATCCACCACCCAGCCCCACCTTCTTGAGGAGTTAGGATTTCACCTTGGAGATCAGTGCTTCTTATCTATAAAATTTCCCTGGGGAGCTATGATGAGGTTTGGAAACCTGGACTTAAAACACATTTTTTTCCCCCAGATTTTCTTAGGATAGCTCGATTCACTCTCATAAGAATGTTTGAAGAATATACATATGTATAGATATGTATACATTCTCTTCTCAAAAGAAGCTTCATGACTTTCATCAATTTCTGGGTAACCTCTGACCTCTCTAATGTGAGAAAACTACATCGGTAAATGAGTGCCTTCAAACACATTTACGAATAATTCACAGTAAGGCAAAACTGTTTTACATCGCATAGCTTTACACATATAGATGTAGACATTCACGCTACTGAAACAAAAGTTCCACAACACAGTCTTTACCCTTACTTCATCAATGTACCCTGATATTTTCTATTCCATTCTCTTTCATTTAAAAAGAATCCTAGTCACAATCCACTAAATTAATGCCATGACCTTCCAATGGGTCACAATCTATTATAGCTTATCAAACATGGTAGGAGATTATCAACTATTTAAATAATTTTAGCTAGGGAGTCATGTGGTCAGATTTGCATTTTAACATGCTTCTCCAATGGCTGCCTTGACTTAGTCATTCCTTATATATGGAATTCCTTACATATGGGAGGACAAGAAGAAGAGATAAGGATGGCTCTGTATTTATTACTTGAGCATTTGGTTAGGTGGTGAGGCCATTATTCAAATCTGAAATAGATGAAAGAGTAGGCTTAGAAGGAGACATGGGGTGTGTTTGGTTTGGAACATGTTATCCCCGAGGTGTTCAGGTTACACTCCAATCCTCATTCTGTCAGAATGGAGCTGCCCAGGGGGTATTCCCATTGGAGAATTGGACCAAAAGGATTTTCAAAAGCAACTCCAAAGGACATTTTATTGGGTTTAATTATACCTGGAACTCTAGTCGTGAGAAGAAAGAAAAGGTTGATTTACAGATGAAATTCTGATGTGAAGCCCTATTTAAAGAGTAATTTTTTTCCTAGCTGTTAAAGAATACTGGTTTACATATGAATACTGAAAGCATGCGTATTGTTACTTTTAATTACTAACATTAGGGAATTTGAAGCTCCTTTTGTTAAATTGTGCCCATACTAATTAAGAACAATGACGGGTTAATAGAGATTAAGTGTGGTATATTCATTTAGTGTAAGAGTATACAACAGTGAAAAGCAGTAACTTATAACTCTAAGCAGGCAGAAGAATACATATGGTATGATGCTGTTTTTATAAAGTTTAATAACAGGAATAATCAAAAAATCTATTGGTAAGTTTACATATGTGATAAAACTATTAAAAACCAAAAAAGGGATGACAGTTATGAAAATGAGAACAGTGGTTACACCCAAAGGGAAAGGCAGGCAGAGGGAAAAGGAGAGGAGGATGGGTGGATGTGTTATTGCTCACATTCTAGTTCTTGAATGGTGAGTTTACAGGTTCTCATTATGACATTGAACTTCATAACGATCAAGCTATACTTATTTTGCAGAAACAAATATGTTAAAGTTTGTTCTCATTATCATTAAAGATAATTTGTCATCTTTATGGGTTAAATAAGAAAACCAGAACATGTTTCAATATTGGAGAAACATAAAAGAAATTTTTGGAGATGCCGAGTTCAAATATGACAAGACTTTAAGGAGAAAAACTGGATATTAAAGGTTTTAAAAAACAAGTTGACAAGGAGAACAGAGAAGGCAGGTCTTGTTATCTAGAGCTAGACACCAGCTAATATCTTGCTAGTCAACTACTTGATAGAGTTGCTTTGTCATCTATCAGTGGAGAAAGAAAGTTTTCTCTGTCTGGATCTCTCTCCCCAGTGGAAAGAAGGTACAGGCAGAGTTGCTGGTGTTATCAAGGGTGTGAGAGTAGAGACTACTTTCCTTTCTGAGTTAGCATTTGATGTTTTGGAGCAGCGGCATTGTAAAGTGTCGTAGGAAAAAGTCTAGTCTAGAAAGGACAGATCAGGGGAATGAAAAGCAGCAGTTGGTTGAATTTTAAAAGATGAGGTTCTTAGGGGGCTTAGAGTAATAAAACTCAGAATGCAATATGCAAGTGATTAAAGAACAAAATTGAGCCCACATCAGGAGAGGGTTGGTACCTAAGCAGCCATAGGAAAAGGGCAGTTCTTTATAATACATGAAAAGCCTGGGGTTTAATAACCACTTAGTAAGTTATGTTATGGATATCTTATTTTAGAGTGAGAATATAAGGCATAGCCATTTTTGTGAAGGTAGTAATACTCTACTAATGAATACTTAGAAGTTTTGTTACGACTAATCTGAACGCTTTTTAGTTTTTCCTTAATCTAGTCATGTTGGTAATTTATAAGTCAGTTTTCAGATTAGGAAGGAAGGTATTTAAGGTTGTTCCATTTCCACTGAATAGTAAGATGATGATACTTACACATTTCCACAGCTGTTTGAAAGCTCTGTATTTGGCTATAACGAAAAACTTTGTTAGGAATGCTTGATGTTTTGTGTTTTGTTTCTAAAGGAAGACAGTGTTTTGTTCCTTCTTTAGAAAACTTGAAGAATAGCATAATGAGTCAGGATTAATTTGGGATAAAGTCTTTTACTTCATAATTTCTGATTCTGTAAAAAAAATCTCTAACCTCTTTCAATAATATTTAAGGTAATTGAGTCAAAGGGTAAGTATCAATGATAACCTAAAATCTAGTTATTATTTTTATGCAGCCTTTATTGTTTTTCTGATTGAAAAACAAAGTGAATAAACATTTTTAAAGTGTATAAAATACACATAAGAATAAAGATGAATGATAAAAGGGTTCCTAAAAGTGAAAACAGTTTTATTCAATTTCATTCTAGTCTTTTCTTCTTGCTGACATACATTTTAAAAATTGCAGTCTCAGTGTGTTTCTTGCCTTTTTATATTCCTTTTTTCATTTAGCATTATCATGAGCATTTTCCTATGTTATTAAATAGTACAAGTTACTTTTAAATAGCTACCTAACATTTCATTTTATGGATGCACTATCATTTAGCCATTCTCCTATTACATGTATGGTTTCTGTATAACAATAATGGTATGATTAAAATCCATGTGCATAAATTATTATTGCTATCTTTATTTCCTCAGGATAGATTCCTAGATATGGCATTTATTAGGTGAGAATACTTTTAAAGTTTTCAATAACTGTAGCCAAATCATTTATCCTGTCCGCATCCCCCACCCCCAGAAAGCTACTGCTGTCTTATATTCCCACAGCTGTTCAAAAGTGCCAGTCATGAGGGGTTTTCCCCAGCCAATACTGGATACATGTTTTTTGAATTTCAAAATTAATCATTTGATAATGTTTAAAAACTGTTTGACAGTGTGATTTGTTTGATTACAATCTGACATGAGTAAAATATTGCAATGTTTTAAGATAGCGTGAAGTAACATCCAGTGCCTTGCTGTCTCCATCTGGTATTGCTAGAAGGAGTGGTTTTGAGTTTTTCATTCCTTTATATTATTCATGTTTTCTCCCAATATGGTGGGGAGAGTTTTTATTTTATTAGTTCATGAATTCCCTTTGACAAAATTACTCTATTTCTCTTTTAAAAATAATTATACTACTTATATAACTTTTTACATACTGTATTTTGCTGTTTTGACATTTTTGTTTACCATTTTTTGTGGTCGTAATTATTTAGCGCTTTTGAATTTCTACCTTCACCTTTAGATGCCTGTCTTCTTTAAAAGAACATTGCAAACATCTCACAGAGCCTAGCGGTATGGATCTCTTTTTTTCATGGAGCAATGCTGTGAGTTATTGGCCAGGGAATAAAATGTTTTACTACTTTATATAGTTTCATTATTTTAGAGGGACTCTGTGGTGTGTGGTTCTACCTCCTAGCAGAATTAAATTACTATCTAAAAGATAAACAAAAGTTTTTTAGTATTAGTTATTCAAATATAGTACTTGCCTTAATTACCCATACGTAAACCTTTGCCCTTTCTTTGCCAAAGTGTCTCTTTCTCTATGTGAAGGCATAGGTTTGATGACTTTGCCAATAGCCTAACCATCCTTAGAAATCTTTACGGTCCTATATTTCTTACAATTACAAATCAGTCTATCTAAGAAACTTGACAGGCCCTCTTATTTACATCAGACATGCCAATCTCTTAGAAATCAGAACTGTAGTCTCTAATTTAGCTCTTGATGTGTTGTGCATATCAATAGCTTTATACATGTGAAATTAGAAATAGTTTTATTTTCTTTATAGGCTTGAAGAAAATTAACAAACAAATTTGACTTATGAAAACTGAATAGAAATAAATTTTATGGAGTAAACCAGACTCTGCCTCAGGAATACATTTTCAGAGTAGATGTTCGGAAAGAGATTTATAAAAATTAAAATACTACACGTTTGGTTCATTTTTAGAGCTACCTATAGCTTGATACAAAAAAACACCCCCACAAACTTTAAAATACTGTTTGTATTTATGAAGATTGAATGCTTTAGAGTCATAAAGTTGTGATTCCCACGAGAACCCTTAATTCTGTTTTCTTTGTTTCTTTGTTGTGCGGTAGCTTGTATCTGAGACTCTGGGAATCTGAAGGCAGCCCTTTTTTTTTTTTTTTTTTTTTTTTTTTTTTAATGGATAGGGCACTTGGGAAGCAGTGTTTGCTACCCTTCTAGAGGAGCAGCAGACATCTGTTAATTTTTCAGCCTTCCATGGACACCTGTTTTAGCTGATTCATTCTCGTACCTTATCTTTCTGTATTTTGAGTTTGAGACAGTTGGAAATACTGCTAGTTGTTTTCATTATTTGTTTATTTTTCCAGATAGTTTATTTGGCTTCCATTTACACTAACACTTAAGCTTTGACCCAGAAGACTTGTAGCCCCTTATTTTTCTCTAAATTATGAAGATTCAGAATGAGTATAGTCAACTTTTGATTATCCAAAGAGCTTGTTAACAGAAATTACTTTAAAAATCAAACACCTCATTATAGTAAGGAAGGCTCGTGTGTGTTAGAATCAAACAGGTCAGAATTGGAGTGGGAACTCCCCAATATTGTCTTTGTATTATCAAAGCAAACATTTTTTGGCACTTAACTGTGTACTGGGCCTTGTGCCAGACACCTTAGATGGGTTATCTCTAAACTTCACATCAGTCATATGAATTGGGTAATATCATTATCTACATTTTACATGTATGGAAACTGGGGATTACTGAGGTTATTTGCCCAAGGTAACACAGATGGTAGATTCTGCAGCCAGAGTTGGAAACCAGGTAGTTTGCTCCACAGCCAATGATCTAGCATCCTAGATGTGGTCCATTAGGGCTCTCTCTTTTCATCTGTTTGTAAAAGGGAAGTTTTCACTTTCTTCTCAAATCATTGAGAGAGAAACAACTTGGAACTGGAAGTGCAAAGGGAAAATTCTAAAGAAAGCATTTTAAAAAGGAGAAAGAACAAGACAGCGGGACACCATTTCCTATCTCTTGTATTCTCCAAATAGTTGGCACCAATTCTCATTTAAAAAAAAAAAAAAAAAGGCACAAAATGGTGCATATTTTTACACACACACTTTTGTAATGTTCATTTAAGATGTGACTACAATTTAATTAATTAAAGTGATATACCCCAAATATTGTCTGTCTTGTTGCTGTTTCTCCTTCTTTAGCATAGACTGTGGTCTTGTGCCGTTGGTCCCCAGGGAGGACTTACCACAGTGATCTTACCACAGTGGCTGCCTCAGCAATTCCAGTCTCTCATCATTCCTTCCTTAACCAGAGCATTTCTGAGTCTGTTTGTAATACATGTTGGGTTTCCCCATAAGATTTATTTTGAAAAAAGCATTCTGTAACTTTACCCAAGAAAAGGCTCAAAAACAATTGATACTGAAAGCAGAGAATTAAGAACTAAATATACTTCTAAATCTCTATGGAAATATTCTACAGGCTTAACTATTGTTTATCTTATTGGACTTACAAGTTTTCTTGGTGACATTGATTAGTTTGGGGTGAAACCATGTATTTTACAAAATCTAGGTCTTGGGCTTTTTGAGACTTCTGTTAACCTTGAGGACTAGTAGGTGTCAAATACCAGTCTCTCCCTGGATTTACACAATTGCTGCTGACTGCAGGCACGAATTCTAAGCCCACTTAGTTTGCCAGCAGTTCTTCCTGGCATAATGCAAAAGAACGTTGCTCAAGGCTCCAGGGTACAAGAAGAGGAGATTGGCAGTGAATTGGAAGTTGCCGTTCATATTTAAGATTTTTTTTCCTTGTAGAATTCAGGTTTGGGCTTTGTTTCTGAGAAACCATTTTTTAAAACAAAATTCTGCTTCCTACTTGACAAGAATTACTAAACTTAGAATTATTTAGTATGGTTAAATTCTAAATTCTTTAAAATACAAAATGGTTTTAAAGAGGTTGGGTCATACTTTCAAATGGAATTTCGTGAAGCCAGAGTATTCGGTGAGTGTTTTAATAAAACAAAGATACTTTTAAAACAAAATGTATAATATGAACTCAAGTCCCACAAACCCAGGAAGCCACTTGGCCTAGGCTTTGGGGCTAAACATAGCACAAGAGAGGTTAGGAACTTTCTCATCCTGACATTTGTACCACACAGCAGGCAGCTGTATGAGTTTTTTGGGTTTTTTTTCCCCCCTTCCTTTCATCTTGTTATTTATTTTTGCCTTCTCTGGGGAACCCTGGTTCTCAACAGATTCTTAAGTCATCTATTTCAAATCCATTTATAATTTTTTAGTATCCCTGACATAAGGCACCTTCTGAGTGAATTTAATCTAAGTTCCTTCAGATAAATCTAACAAATATTTATTAGCTATCTACTCTACTGTGTTTCAAATATATATAAAAGTGGGTAAGACCAGCTGGGCGTGGTAGCTCACACCTGTGATCCCAGCACTTCAGAAGGCTGAGGCGGGCAGATCATGAGGTCAGGAGTTTGAGACAAGCCTGACCAACATGGTGAAACCCTGTCTCTACTAAAAATACAAAAATTAGCTGGGCGTGGTGGTGCACACCTGTAATCCCAGCTACTCAGGAGGCTGAGGCAGGAAAATCGCTTGAACCCGGGAGGCGGAGGTTGCAGTGAGCCGAGATCGCGCCGCTGCACTCCAGCCTGGGCGACAGAGCAAGACTCTGTCTCAAAAGAAAAAAAAAGTGAATAAGACCATGGCCTTTGCCTCCACAGAACTCACAGTCTGGTGGGAGAGAAAGGCAAATAAATGAGTACTTAGCATACAGTGTAGTGAAAGCAGCCATAGCGACGAATGCCTGGAGGTGACGGGACCATGGGGACTCAGAAAGGGGGCTTCTAAACGCACCTCACTGGGAAAGCAAAGGCTCCCTAAGGGAAGGACTGCTAAGCTGAATCTCACAGATAAGTTAGCATGAGCTAAGGCAAGAAGTGGGGACACAGAGTAGCGTGTTCCAGCACCCAGCAAACACCGTATTGCTGGAACACGAAATACAAGGTGGAGATGAGGCCCAGTTAAACTAGTTTAGTAGTAAGAGTGCTGACAAGGAAACTCATATATACTATTAAGAAGCTTTACATCTACTACTGGTAAGTAGTAGGAAGTCATGAAGAAATAAATGACCCTTGAGACTGACAGGGTCATATTGACATTTTATAAGAATAGTTGTTGATAAAAACTGAATGATTAGAGGATGGCAGCTGAATGATTAGATGATGGGATTGAGAACGGTTCAAAAGTAGAGGCCAAAAGCCAAGTTGTCCAAGCAAAAGGTAATACTGAGCCAAAGCAGAGGAAAGAATATACATTTAAGAAATATTTCAGAAGGAAAAAGCAGTAAGTCTTACGATTATGTGCATGTTGAGGGGTGTGGAGTAGTGTGAGAGAGAGGAGTCAAATTTCACTCATCAGGGTGCCAGTAATCTCAGCACTAAATGAATGATGGCTTATTAACTGGGCAGTGTGGGAGGTGGAAAGATTCAGGAATGAGATGATAATTTAGTTCATGTCAGCTTTGTATATTTAAATTTTGGAAGGGACTGGTTAATAAAACAAAAATGAAATGCAGCTTTATGATAAGTTGCTGAACCCAGTGGGAGGTTTTAGTTTTTGCCACCAAAGAAGAACTTGTGGCTTAGCCCAGCCATGACTGCATTTTGAAGAAACTATTTAGATTTTCTCGATGGCTGTCTCACTTCTCTTCCAAAACCACTTTGCACTTGGTTCAACTTTGCATTCATTTTTAAACAAAGTTTCTGTTCTCTCCTGCTCCATAGTCTGTATACCTTTTCCCTGATGCAGTATCTCTAGTATCTGGTATTTCCATCTTTCCCCTGCCAATAACTGTCATCACCCCTGTTTTCCTGGAAATACCCAACTACCAAACAACACACACTCAGACACCTGGTTTCTTCTAAATACTTTTTAACCATGAAGCTACAAAAATGAATCATAACAAAACTCCCTTGGAAGCCCCTTTTTAGCTGGAGAAACCAACATTGGTCAGTTGTACAGTATTTAAAAATAAGAAGTACACTTAACCAGTTAATGGATTCATTTACATTAAGGTGCTCATTATCACATTCAAAGTAAAAAATATACATATATATGTGTGTGTGTGTGTGTGTGTATATGTCTATATGTGTGTACACACACACATACACATACTGAAACAATTCCTTTCTTCCAGGCAAAATACCCTGGAGTCATCCTTGATTTCTCCCCTTCATTTCTTATATTTAATATGTCTAGGAATCCTGCTGCCTGTACCTGCAAAATACATCCCAAATCCATCCATTTCTCCCTGTCCTGGTCCTAAGCATCATTATCTTGTTCCTGGACCTTTATACATATGTGCCACAATGGCAGGAATCTTTGTCGGTTTTATTCACTACTATGTCATAGAAACCTAAACAGTGCCTAGCATAGTAGTACTCGGTTAATATGTGTGGAATAAGTGAATTAAGTGAAAGAATCAATTAATCCATGTCATCTTACCAGACACACTAACATTTGGAAGGCTAGTTTCACATTAATAGAGAAGCCATATTAAGAGAGCCAAAAGTAGTTTTTTGTAATTTCAGTTATATAGCAACTGAGTGTTTTGGGTGTATTTGATTTTTTAAAATTACTACTTTACTTCCATCGTTGTTACTGTGTATTTGTAATTAAAATTGGTTTTGAAATGTTGCCATCGATGATATTTTCTCCAAAATGGTCATAAATTTAAAAGAATACATTAGGGATGAGAATGCAGTTCTCAGGAATTATTTTTATATTAAGACTATATACTACAGAAATAACGGGAATAGGAAACCTCAGTATTAGGCTGCTCTACTGTTTAATCCAGAACTAGAAATTTTAATACTGGATCCAGGGGAACTATGTGAAAAGTAACAGGGAAAGCATTTCACTTTACTTTTTCCTTGCTTAATATACATCTTGCTAAAGAGGAACAATAAAGAAGGAAATAAATTGACTTATTTTTTCCTGAATTATTTACGTTAATTGCTATATGACCTGAATTTTGGGGATAACTGCCAATATTTCTCTTTGTGCTAGAAAAATTTGGCATTTTGCACTATTCTCCTCAGTTAAATAGCTATCATATGGAAATTTCAGATGGCTCTAATATGTGTTGGCTCCTCTCTACCCCCTGCCCTTCCTTGTCAGTAGGAATGTTTAGCTCTTACTGATTTCTCTAATACTTAACTTTTTCTATTGCCAGCGAGGGCTACCCTCCCCTTCCTACTCCTCCACCCTCCAGTATTGGTTTGCACATCTGGGCTGATCTGAGAGGCTTTCCCCCCGCCCTCCCAACCCATAATGTTTGGGCCTAAAGTCATAACTGCAGGTCTAGTTTTCAAAATAGCACATGTGGCTTTCAGGTTGAGGTTTCTATTTTCTGTTCTGATTCTAGATTATTCTGTCCCTAAACTGTGGAACCTGAATAGTGCATGCAAATATATTTCTGTAGCTTAAAGTATATTTCTAGATTTTAAGGAAATCACAGAATCAAGAGTCTAGAAATAATTTGAGAACAACAGAGAATTCTAATGTTTAAATGTTTGCAGTACGTTTATATCTAAGCTAATATATGCAGTCTATATATTGTCAAATAATAGATGTTAGATAAAATTAAGAGATGGACTGGGCTCCTGGGATGCTGGAGGGGAGGTGGTGGGTTCTGAGGCCATACAAATTGGGAAACTATTCAGTATGGAAGGACCCACAGCAAAGAAAGGTATTTTGTTTAACTTGGCATTTCCTAAATTTATTTGAGGAAAGAACCCCCCTTTCACATAAGGAAACTTTTCAGCATGCTTCGGAAATGCTAGTGGAAAGAAAGCAAATACTCCAGTTCTAGGCCTGGCTCAGGCATTAATCTACCTTTTCATTTAACAAATATGCATTGAGTGACTACTTTGTGCCACGCACCACTTGAGGTGCTGACAATATATTCAGGGAACACAACAGACAAAAGCCTCTGTCCTTACAGAGCTTACATTCTAGTGGAGGGAGAAAGACTATAAACATAATATGTTAGTATTACAAGGTAATGAGTGTTTTAGACAGCCATGGAGCAAGGTAAGGGGATTTGGAGTACAGGGATTGTCAGTTTAAATATGGCTCTAACTTGAACAAATCACTAAGCCTTATTGTCCCTAATCTATAAAAAAGAAATTATAGATGATCTTGGCCTGCTAGGCTATATAAGTCTACTTTAACACCAGGAATTGTCATATCAAACCATGGTACTGCTGATTCATGAGTATTTCATTGAGTGTTTACAATCACCTTATCAGAAAAGGTGTCTGTCAAAGAAGAGTTCTGTAAGTTTGAATGATTTGTAATTCCACAGAAGAACAAAACACTTAAATAAATGAAGAAAACCCTTGCTGGTTCTATTTTTAATCTAATGTATACCTCAATCCAATACTGAGTAGAAAGTATTTGACTCAAGGACAGAAAACCTGCAGTAAAGGTACCAACAGCTTTTCAGCAGATGTTAGCATTCACATATGAGAAAGTTGTAGCAGTGCGCACATTGTGCTTCTGCCCTAGATCCTTATGTAAATAGGATGTCCGTGACTTGATGTTGAAATGACCTTTCAGACAGTATTCTATTGCCACATGCCTGAGCTTGTATCCCAGAGTAATTAGACGTTTTGACTTACACATCTTGGTATACAGTGTTTATGCTAATTATAAATGTCTGAAAGTTTCCTGAAACTTTTTCTTTGTAGCTTTTTATCGAAGACAGACAGGAGGTCGGGAGGAGGGTTGTGGATTGTGGTCCTAAGCCTTTGATTTTCAGTCTCTCATTTTGGAATGAAAATTAAAATCTGCTTTTCCAGTTGCCAAGACATGGTGGTATATTTTATATTCTTCATCTTGAACAAGAAACTGTGTGGAATCCCAGCCTTTTAATACTTTTTAAATAATATTTTATTCTTAAGGCATTTAGCTAAAAATTCAAGATCGTGAGTCCCTAAATAAAATGTTATTCCCAACTGACCTGTAGGAAAAGCTTAAAATACTAAAATTAAAATGGAGAAGTTTCTATCTCACAAAGGAACGGTCTTCCAATATTGTTTTAAAATCAGACCTCAAAACTTATTTCCTGCAGTGGTTACCTCAGTCCTCAAAAGCTGACCCTAGGTCTACCGTAGCAGTCAGTATGTTTTCACTTCCTCCTCCTCATATTTCATGAACCTGAAGGCTAGTATTTAAAAAAATGTTTTATAACCATTTTGGAAAAAAGAACTGTCTAGATACACTGTGGCATAGGCTCCTACATATCAGAGGGGACTGATGCATATCCACAGGGGTTCCTCTGAAACTCTGTCTGAGTGGCTTTAGATTAGACAAGGTCTCGGACCCACCCTAGCTCTGGCTTTCAACAGCCCCACAGGTTCTGGTCTGCTCTGAAGTTGCCATAGTTTAGTTCTAAAGCTTCCCTCTCACCAACTTGCTCTAATTGTCATATAGTACCTGCTCTTTCCAATAAGTCTCCTGCTTTCCTGTCCATTGGCCAAATTGTTACACAGCCTTCCCAGCCATGAACATAAGTGCTACCTTATATACCCATTTCATTCTTAAGATACAATTAAGAATGAAATGGATATTGATACAATTAACTTTGTATCTAATTAATACATCTTCAAAAAATTAGGTGCACTAAGTCTACAAACCGTTTTGAAATTTTAAGGATGTAAAATTTGCCTGAAAACATCTTGCTCTTGAAAAGCTTCAGATTAGCTCAGACCATACCATCTGCATTGATGCTGCTCTGAAACTACCAAGAAAAGGCAATGTAGAACTCTGATTGGCCTGGACTCCGTGTCCCTTTATTCCCTAACCTCTAAGCTCCACTTCAGCTCCACAGCTGGAAAGAAACTCATGACATGCATCAAGAGTCACCCTTTGGTCCCAAAGTGAACACTATTTGCCCTGATGCCTGCCCCTGCCCTGTCTGCATACTGTTCAAATATATCCATAGTGTTGCACATGGGTACGAGAGACTGTTGAGAAGTTCTGTTATCAGAGGCGAGGACAGAGGTGGTTTGTTACTGATCTTTAGCAGTCTGAGAATCTTATTGTGTGTGGCATATGGTAAGAACCAGGAAAAATGGTAGGGATTGAAAGCACTCTGCGGATAAGTTACTCTGTATTTTTTTAAGCTGAAAACTACACTATTTTTTTCTACTTGTTATTGCCAGAGGCTTTTAGAACTTAATAGGGGAACAGAATTCTCAGAGAGTGTCATTCTACCAAGATTCACTTTCATTATCTTCAAATCATCTTTTCTTATTTTGAGTTTGTTCATAGTAAGTTATATTTTTAAGACCTTCTTTTAAAAAAAATAACCAGAGTAGGTGTTACAATAAAAGTATTTTTAAATAATGCCCATTAACCCATTTGTTTATTTGCTGGCTTCGTGGTACTTAGAAGAGTGTGCAGAAGTTTATTTGCAGTAGGAACTTAATCTTCACATTCTTTCTATAGCTAAATATTCTTTAAATATGGCCCATGTGTGCTGCTTATCTTTGCTTTTCAGTTCCTCCTGATTGGAAGTTATAAAACTAGAATAAGTATTTCAAATAAGTTAAAATGGATCCTTTCATTTGAAATAAAATGGGTATTTATTTTAGGGTACCCTAAATAAATATATTTAGGGTAAATATATTTATTTAAATATATATTTGGGATAAATATATTTATATATTTCTTTATATATGCCATTTTTCTCCACTTATTCATTGACTTTCAGAAACTCGTGAAGTCAGAATTCTGACTTCTTTTTTTTTCACTTTATTTTTATTTTTATAGAGATAGGGTCTCACTATGTTGCCCGGGCTGGTCTCAAACTCCCAGGTTCAAGTGATCCTCCCACCTCAGCCTCCCAAAGTGCTGGGATAACAGGTGTGAGTCACCACACCCAGCCTGTGACTTCTTTTCTAAGGGGATGACCTATTTCTGTTTATAATCCAAAATTTCTCAGCCTTGGCCGTATTGATATTTTGTACTGCGTAATTGGAGGGAATGTCCTGTGCAGTGTAGGGTGTTTGGCAGTATCTCTGGCCTCCCACTACATGCCTGTAGCACCCTCCCAGACCAGATGTCCTCTGGGGGACAAAATTGCCCCTTGTTAAGAACCACTGTTCTAATATCTATGTGTAACACAAATTTCAAAACACTTTGGTGAGTACATAGCATGGATTATGATTTTTTAAAAACTTTGTTTCTTTTTAAGCTGATTCTATTCTGGTCATGATCATATTTTTTAAATCTGTAGCTTTTTTCCTACTGAAGAGGCTTTTAAAAAACAAGAATATGAAAGTCTTCTGTGTCCACCATCAGGCCAGACTATAATGGTTTAAGAGAAAAAAAATGCATAGAAAGATAATTATTTTACCTTAAAAAGCATAAATGTTACTTAAGAAGTTAAGATCGGGTGGTTTGGAGGATGAGACAGGAAAAAGCTACATTTAAGTAACCTAAAGGTTTGTTAAGAGCTTTCTGTAACACTCTGTTTAGTGGACGTTTGAACTAAAAGACTCCAGCCATTAAGTTAAAAGTTTTCACTAAAAGAACACTGCCCATTTGCAGAATTTGAGTACAGACTCCAATCACTCTTGAAAAATAGGGTGAAAAAAACTGTACAATTCAACCTTTTAAAAATGCAATTTAGTCCGGTCGCAGTGGCTCACGCCTGTAATCCCAGCACTTTGGGAGGCCGAGGTGGGCGGATCAGGAGGTCAGGAGATCGAGACCATCCTGGCTAACACAGTGAAACCCTGTCTCTACTAAAAATACAAAAAATTAGCCTGACGTGGTGCAGGCGCCTGTAGTCCCAGCTGCTTGGGAGGCTGAGGCAGGAGCATGGTGTGAACCCGGGAGGTGGAGCTTGCAGTGAGCCTAGATGGCGCCGCTGCACTCCAGCCTGGGTGACAGAGAGAGATTACGTCTCAAAAAAAAAAAAAATGCAATTTGGAGTCTCCTAGATGGGATGGTCTTCCGTTCTCTGATAGGTATGGAAGTACTACTATATTCCCAAACCTGAGCTATGCAGTAGGGAAAACTTTAGGTCTAAACCGAAGCTGGAGCCTCATAGGAAGATGAAATATCATATAGAGATGAAACCTCTTTATGGTTTTAAAACCATATGGTTAAAACCACTTTAAAATTTTCTCCAACCAGGTTATACAGATCTAGATGAAGGGTTAGTGGAAAAAATGGAAGTTAAATGAGTCATGCCTAGGGAGGGGATTTCATTCAGGTGTCCACACCTTTCTTACCTATCTAGACATATCCCTTCTCTGTCAGCAGAACCCTGCTCTTCCCAAAAAAAACAAAAGCAGGCATTAGTGAATACTGTTCTACCAGTATACAGGTAGACTTATGTTCTCTTGTGCCTGACGCAAGCATTCCTTTGGCTCCTGCTTGCCTCTACTGCTGTAGGATTAAGAAGTTGCCAATATATGTATGCCAACTAGTTGCTGAGTGTGCACACCCAATAAAACAGCCTGATGAGTACCTACCTATAGAGTAAATTAAGATTTGTTCACAAAGTTACAGCACTTTAGAACTGGGGAAGCTTTTGGGAATTAAAGAGTAACGTTAGGGCCCTCAAAAGATATTTATAAAATAGGTAAAAACACAGAAACTTGTGCTAGGAGTTGGCTCTAATTTAAAATAGGGAGTCAAAGATAGTTTAAATTCATGGATGATGGAGGCTCTATGGAGTATTACCTATCTATAGTATCTTTGGTGAAATTTGACCTTTTAAAGCTCTACACAAGTTGTCTGAATCTCCTTTGAAAAAACATTTTTCTTTGACTTATTTCTTCTTGTTCATTTATTCCTTCAACAAATATTTATTATATGTCTACTATGTACCAGATACTACAAATTGTCTCCCTTCTTACCTTTCTTTCTTTTTACCTTTTTTCCAGGGTTGGGAGGAAGGGAAGGCAGGAGTTGGTGGCTGCAGTTCTTTCCTGTAGGTCAAGGTTTGGGAGACTTTTAGATTAAGCAAGTCAGAGGTTACAGGTTGTCTTGCAGGGCAGAGCAAGGGCAGGAATCACATATGCCTGTGCACATTCATGAGTGTGTGTGCATACACACTAAGCAGCAAGTTAGCGCTGAGTCTTCAGCTTATAATGGAAAGGACAGATTTTTGGGAGAATGAGGATTATAAAACACTTTTCCCTTCCCTACCTGTCACTAAATTACTAAGACTGTATGTTTGGGAGCTGAAGTCATATTTCACATTCTTGCTAACTAATCCTTTTTTTTTTTTTTTAATATCACCTAACAGCATGCAGACCCAAAGGAGGAAAGGTTTCAGACACTAGAAAGCGTGGAGCAGTTGAAGGACAGAAGATTCCAATTGTACACACCTTTTTTGAGCCCCTACTGTGTATCAGGCAATGTGGCCGATGCAGGACCTCAGTGGTTTTTAACAACTCTGTCCCTTTGCTCCTGGGACTTCCCATCTAGTAGGGAAGCCAGCCCTTGAACAAGAGTGTAGAAAATACATCTGCCTGTGGTGAAACCCCGTCTCTACTAAAAATAGAAAAAAATTAGCCGGGCACGGTGACAGGCATCTATAATACCAGCTACTCAGGAGGCTGAGGCAGAGAATTGCTTGAACCCAGGAGGCGGAGGTTGCAGTGAATTGCTTGAACCCAGGAGGCGGAGGTTGCAGTGAGCCAAGATCACGCCACTGCAGTCCAGTCTGAGCAACAGAGCGAGACTCTATCTCAAAAATAAATAAATAAATAAAAATTAAAATTAAAAAACAACAAAAAAGAAAATACATCTGCCTCTTTCACAGTGTTGCCTGGGGCTCAGCCTGGGAGTGACCTACAGAATCATCTCTGTAGGCTGCAGACCCTGTTTCTGTAAACATGAGGATGTATAATGGAATCTTAGGGCAGCAGTTTTTACCTGTGAATGTAATTATGGCATTAACCTTATGCTGTTACTCTTGTTCAAAAATACTACTTCAAGAAGCAGGAATTAAAATGAAATGTGTTTTTTTCTTAAAGGAGCCAAAGATTCGGATATGGACTCTATCTCAGAGACTGCTTCAATATATATAAGCTATTTAGAAGGGGGTCATGTAAACCAGACAAAACTTGTATAGCTCAAAAGAGGAAGAGCTTTTTACAAATTCACTAATAACTCTTTCATAGGAACTGTAACCATTTGCTACTTTGAAATGAAAAGGGTTCCTCTTATAAACTAATAGAAACTATTGAGCAGAAGTGATTACTGACACTTAAAGGTAGAAAATGGAAATTAGAATCTGGTGAGTTATAGGCACGTTTGCCAGATTCCTTGAATTGTTTGGTCATTTAAATGCTGTGAGGATGTATATATCAAAAGGGCTTCGGTCTAAAATGATTTTCGCTAGAAAAACCAGTAAGTCAGTCTTAAGACTTTTCTATGGCAAATTTATAATTTGAGGCATTTCTCTCTTTTCCCCCCATTTTAGCTTGTCAAAATTCCCAAAAATGATCCCCTCAATGAAGTTCATAACTTTAACTTCTATTTGTCAAATGTGGGCAAAGACAACCCTCAGGGCAGCTTTGACTGCATCCAGCAGACATTCTCCAGGTAGGTACTTTTCAAAGTACACTGAAGGGGAAAAATTTTTTATTTAAGATGGTTTTAGAAAATTAAACAATAAAGGACATAATAGTCATCCATAAATGTGTATTAAATTGAATTACAGAGCTCATTTATTTATCTGAAAATACTAAGCACCTACTGTATAATAGAAATTGCCATTTGTAATGGGGATATAATCAAACAACAGTTCAAAGATTTTGGTCTAATGGGGCTTTTAATGTACAGAAGATATTTTTTAACCGCATGAAAAATGCAGTTTTTAAAAATTAAAGGCAATTTGAGGGTTTTTTTTTTTTTTTTTTTTTTAGAACATTTAATTTCATTGGAAATTTAAGCAAGAATCTTAAAGCATATTTGAAGGCTCACACTCCAGAGTAAAGAAGTTTAAAATATTCCATCTTGCATGCTTCTCTTCCTTCTTACCCTGTTCAACCGTGTTCTAAGGTAGGAAGGTAGATTTTTAAACATCTTTATTCTACAGCTGCATGGAAACTAGAATATTAACCCCAGTAAGCAAGTCCTCTTCTTCTTAAAAAAAAAAAAAAAAAAAAAAAGGAGTAAGGAAGACAAGAATGTACACACCCTGGGGTACCATGGAACGCTTATCTACTTAGATCCTCTGTAAACAATAAGCCACTTGTTTCACTCTTCATTGCTTTGGTTGTTTCTGATTAAAAAGGCCCTTGAGCAGAAGGAGTTTGTTCTGCCCCTGGATATAAGACAAGGGAGGTTAGGGTCTCTCTTATTTCCTCATCATGTAAGGCTTTGACATTAGCCCCAAGTATCCTAGACCAGCATATCTCTGTGACTTATCTGTGCAGTACTTGAAACTGTGTAAGTACTTGCTCAATGTGGAGGAAAAGAAGGAAAGTTATGTTTCCAGCAGGTACAGGAGGCAGAGATACAAAATAAGACACTGACAGAGTTTTACATTTATCCTCCCATTTAAGGTGACTAAGTAACTTTTTGTTAATCTGTCATTTTCCCCAAGTATATATTCAATTTGCTTTCTGAAAATTACTCACCTTCAAACTTAAATGTTTTGGCATAAATTGCTATATTGTAGATTATATAGACTTTTCTGTGCTGTCCACTGTGGTGGACATATTGGCTATTTACATTTCACCTGATAAAAAATTAAATAAAATTTAAAATGTCATTACACATTCACACTAACCACATTTTATGGTCTCAGTAGCTACATGTGGCTATCATAGTGGACAGCACAGTTATATAACATTTTCACTCTTGCAAAATGTTCTATTGATCAGCACTATGATAGATTATAGAATCACCAAGTATAAGGGTCCTTAGTGATTGTGTGAGTCAATCCCTTCATTTCACAGGTAACTAATCCAGAGTTACATACCTGGTTAGTTAGTGGCTAGGCTAAATGAGAACTGAGTTCTTCTAACTCCCACCCCAGTATTGTTTATACACTACATGGTACACTAATTTTTAATTGTGGTGCTTGTCTCTAGATTGTTGATTTATTATAGTGAGCACATTTTGATAACAAATTGAACAGTGTCCACTTAGGAGTTTTATTAAGGAGCTTAATCCTCTCTTCAAAACCATTCATATCATCGTAAGTAATATGGCTTTACTGTTATATTATAAATGCCCTGTGTGGTTATTTCTACCTTCCTTGTTTGGAAAAGGATTTAAGGTTACTTACAAAACTATATATGATGCAGTAAGAGAATAGAAACACTTATTGTGAGAATATTGGGGCAAATGTATCCCCTCTGTATAATCCAAGGTGCTTTATAAAATGAATGGTAAGGGTATAAATTGAAGTCTGCCACTAGGAAAACAAAAGCACTGGCTTTTGTTCTCACGTTTTCACTTCTCAGCCTGAGAAGCTGACCTGTCCGTAATCTGGCTCCACCTTTTCCTTCAATTTGATTTCAATTTTCCTTATGGATCTTTTCTCTCTGACCACAGCGCATGCTCTTCAAGGTCAGAGGCTTTCTTACCCCCTTTTTCTAGTTTCACACTGCTGACTGAGCTCAAAATACATGCTTATTGACTCAACCTGGAGATAAAAGGGTAAAAACAGATGCTCAGTAAATAAATGTTCAACAAATACAAATTAGTCTTCTTATCTATATTTTTAAACTTCCTTGATTCTCACTTTTCTCCTATGTAAAATGAAATCAATCTCACAGTCAAAATTGCCTTTCAAAAATTCCTTAAATCTACCCATTTTCAGGCTTAGTGAAAAATATGTAGTCTGGGACCTATAGTGTATAATAATGCACACTTAAGCGAAGGAAATGGTGAGCTAGGCTAGAGAAAGACTAAGGGAACATTTATATACATTTGTCTAAAACATTTAAACTTTCAGGGTAACTTGGTTGAGAAGGGATGAGTGAATAATTCTAGAGAGTACCTTCTTGCCTACAGCGTTTAGCTCCATTTGTTTTGCGTAAAGATCTGTTTTCTGACTTTGCATGAGTGGCGGTATCTTCAGCTTATTCTCACTTGTAAATTACTTAGTAAATAATAGGAAGAGATGTTGAAATACCAACTTTCTGCCACCAGACCTTCATTCTATTGCAGTCATTTTCTCCCACTCTCCCTGCTCTCTCCCACTTGCTCTGAGGATGACCTTCTCCTCTCTTAGCATTCCTCTCTCAGTGGTTTTCTTCCCCCCTTTGGCATGCAAACATGCTCAAATCTATCTTATTAAAAAAGAAAATAAAAAACAAAAACAACCTCTCTTACATTCACTTCTCAACCCAAAGTCTGGCTTCAGTGCCCACCATTCCACTGAAACTGCTTCCCCAAGAGAGCCGTGACCTCCCTGCCCCCAAAATCCAGTGGATGCATTATTGGTTCCTTATTATTCTGGACTTGATGCCAGTGTTGCACACTGTTGACCACTCTCTCCTGCTTGAAGCCTCTGTTCCAGTGGCTTACGTTACCTAGCACTCTTCTAGTTTCCTTCCTAACTCTATAGCTGTGACTTTTCAGTCTCATGTGGTCTTCTTTTCTTCCTTTTGCTTAAAACTAGTGTTCTTCACAGTTGCTTCACTCCTGAGACCCGTTCTCTCCTCATTCCTTCAAAGTCTCCATCTCCAACACTGAACTTAATTTCTTTGTCCCAGGCCTATCTCCCAACCTGTTCATCATCTTGTGTTCAGTGTTTCAGTACATAGCAGCTTCCATATACTTAGTAACCTGGGCATGATCTTTAACTTTTTTCCCCCACTTGTCTCTGACCGTGGCTAACTACTGACCAAGTTTTGTCAGTTCCATCTCCTCACTATCTCTAGAAGCTGTGTACAACTATACATTCTCACTGCCCTACTCTGGTTCACGCCATCACTTCTTGCCTGTAATCCTTCAGTAGCATCCCAACTAGCCTCTCTGCTTTCCTTCTGGTGTCCCCCTTCCTCTCAATCTATCCTCCATCCAGATTGAGCTTTCTGCAATACAGATGAGTTATGTTCTCTCCCCTGATTTCAGCTTCTCGTTATCCTTTGGATAAGGTCCAAAACCTGTAACACATGACCCTCAGAGCCCTTTGTGATATATTTCTCATTCCCTCTTCAGCCTCAGCTCTAATTGTCCTTCCCAGTGTTCTTTGGACAATTTGAAAACCTTCTTTCTACTCTTCCTGGGCCTGCACAGATTAGTTGTCCTCCCGGAACATTTTCATTCTTCTTCCCCCTTGCCCAGTCATCTTTCTAGATCACCTCAGGCATCACTTTCTCTGGGAAGTCCAGGTGAGATTACCTTTCTGGGAGTCCTCTGCTCCCTGGAATTTGTCACACTGTGTTGTGATTTCCAGTTTGCCCATCCTTGTCACCCTTGAAGGAGGGACCACAACTGTTAGTTCCTGTCACAACCTCTGTGCCTCACACATTGCTAGGCATGCAGTCCCTGCCCAATGAATATTTTTGAGATGAATTAACTGTTTTTTTTTTTTTAAATAGCATTTGTAAAGACAGTTATTAGCAATTTATAAAGATTTTATCAGCCAGGTGCAGTGGCTCACGCCTGTAATACCAGCACTTTGGGAGACCAAGGCGAGTGTTCACGAGGTCAAGAGATCAAGACCATCCTGGCCAACATGGTGAAATCCTGTCTCTACTGAAAATACAAAAATTTGCTGGGTGTGGTGGCATGCGCCTATAGTCCCAGCTACTTGGGAGGCTGAGGCAGGAGAATCACTTAAACCCAGGAGGCAGAGGTTGCAGTGAGCTGAGATTGCACCACTGCACTCCAGCCTGGCAACAGAGTGAGACTGTCTCAAAAAAAAAAAAAAAAGAAAGAAAGAAAAAATTATCAACCCTTATTTCTTTGTATTATAACAAAGTTACTTATAATTAAGTTTGGAAATAGATGATCAGAGCTGTAGTGTCACTTTCATTAGTTTTATATTCCAGTTTGTTTTCAGGCCATAGCAATTTCTTTATAAAATACCAGTTATGACTGTGACTATGATCCCCCTAATATTAGCATGTTACTTTGAAACAGAGCCATCTTCTAGGTCCACGTTAATATTCATGATTATTTCAATAAAAGTTTTTTCTTTTTTTTTTTTTTTGAGATGGGGTCTTATTCTGTTGCCCATGCTGGAGTACAGTGGCGCCATCTCAGCTCACTGCAACCTTCACCTCCTGGGGTCAGGAGACTCTCCCACTTCAGTCTCCTGAATAGCTGGAACTTCAGGGACACACTACCACGCCCAGCTAGTTTTTGTAGAGATAGGGTTTCTCCATGTTGCCCAGGCTGGTCTCAAACTCCTGAACTCAAGCAGTCCACCTGCCTTCGCCTCCCAAAGTGTTGGGATTACAGGCGTGAGCCACCGTGCCCCAACTGAAAAAAAAATACTATAAAAATCATTTGCTCTGTGTTTTCTTCAACATTTGCTGTATAAGTAGGTCATCGTATATAGAGATTTAACAAAGTAAGTGCAAATTCTGCAAATTTTAGGAACTTTTGGACTAATAATATTAAAGTAAGCTTTAATGTTTGTCAGTATTTTAGCCTTAAAATACCCTATTTAAAATAAAGACTGTGTGGTGATTCCATTTCAGCTAATCAGTCCAAAGCATGTATATTGTGGGTTTACTAAAAGTAAACTTTTTAACTTTCCTCATATCAGTGTTAGATAATTCTTTAAAATAGTTAACAGTTAAATAAAAGAACTACAATGCCCATCGGAACTCTGGTCTTGCTCCAAATACTGATTTTTTTTCTTTTTCAAAATTTTATGGATTTGGTCTCTGAGAGCTCACTTCATCCATTATATAAAGAATATGTGAAACCCCGTCTCTACAAAAAATACAAAAACTAGCCGGGCGAGGTGGCGGGCGCCTGTAGTCCCAGCTACTCGGGAGGCTGAGGCAGGAGAATGGCGTAAACCCGGGAGGCGGAGCTTGCAGTGAGCTGAGATCTGGCCACTGCACTCCAGTCCGGGCGACAGAGCGACACTCCACCTCAAAAAAAAAAAAAAAAAAAAAAAAAAAAAAAAAAAAAAAAGAATATGAAAAAAAAGTGATGTGAAGAGGAGTATCTTAGGTATTTTAAATAACATTTGCATTTAAAAATTAATATTAGTTATTTTAGGATTGCAAACTTATTTGGGCTGCTGATTTTAGGATTATATAATTGTTTGTCTTTATTGTACAAAATGAAGGTCATGTCTAACAAAGCCACTGACTTACTTGACAGCTCTGGAGCTTCCCAGCTCAATTGCCTGGGATTTATACAAGATAAAATTACAGTGTGTGCAACAAACGACTCATATCAGATGACACGAGAAAGAATGACCCAGGCAGAGGAGGAATCCCGCAACCGAAGCACAAAAGTTATCAAACCCGGTGGACCATATGTAGGTTTGTATAGATATCTTTCTTCCTCTTGCTGATTGATTGGAATAATTCAAGATCACCATAGGTAAATACCAGTAATATTAACTTAATGAAAACATAGAAACTAGTTTTCAGAACATTTTGGATAACATGGTGAGGAAAACAAAGTTATTTGTACTCTTCAGACTGCCGGTAAATTGAAGAGCATATTTTAAAGTTCTGTGACTTTCCTAAATCCTGAATCTTCTGTTGGCTACTTACTATTATTTTATAGTACTGGGATCTGGTCACATTACTGCGTGAAGTTGCATTCATGGTTCCGTTGTGTTTTCTTTGTCACTAAATGATGTAATTTCAGTGATGGATACTATGGTTCTTGTTTTGCCTTTTTGTAGGGCTATTTTTATAGTAAAATCTATTAGTAGAATTTATGGGTTGATAATCTCATTGTTGTAGATTTTGCTTACATTTTCAGAGCATCTTTGTACAACAAGGATTTTTCATTACAAAAATATAAAATGTGCTTATAACAAAGCATTACAACAGAGCATTAGAGTGATATCTCTTTGGTTCCTCAGTTGTGACCCTCATCCTCATCTATCCGTTAATTAAGACCCTATCCAACCCCCATGATTTTTATCATTAGCTCACTCAAGTGTCTATCAGATTGAAGGGAAGTGAGACCAGACTTGCAAGATGAATCTCTCCTTTATGAGCAGTGACCTGAACAAACTTTAAGGAGTCAATTCATGGTGACTATTAACAGTAATAGAATTATCAAGAGTGAGGAGGAGCTCTTTGAGTCCTTGGTCAATTTAATAACACAAGTCACTCTATAGTAAATGATGAAAGGATATTAATTTGGAAACTGAAACACTCACAAAAAGTCTCATGAACAACCAAGTCCCTTAACTAGCATCTTTCCAAGGTTTGGCTTCATTCTACTTCTGTGTTTTCCCATTACTGATCCAGCTACAGTACATTCAGCTTTGAGAAGCTCCTGTAGTGTCTTTAATAAGTACTTCTTTGGAACAAAGCCAGTGCTCCTGGAGCTTGGTGCTTAGCTTAGATACATTTAGTTTGGTTTAACAACAATTCATCCCCTCCCCAGATATCTGTACCCATAGGGCCTAGTTCCCTGCTCAATAAGTTACTAGCAATGAGACTTTTCACCTTCTCTTTCCTGCTTGAGTGAGGTAGCAACTTCCAGCCTCCCTTCTTTCTCCTTCATCCTCAAAAGTAACTTAATTAATTTTCTGGGCTAGTAGACTAAATCTCAGATTGTTTTTTAAAACACACAAGATCTACCACACTTACATTTAAGCACAAACTATGAATGATCTACCCCTGTTGCTTGGAAAATATTGTTTTCCAAGATGGAAACCACCCAGTACCACCATTTTATAAACAGTGAGGCAAATTGTTGTGTTTGACAAAGCAATAGAAGACTGAAACCATCAAAACAATTATTTCCTTCCCAGTATAACTAGCTGAAAAAACAAAAAACCCTCCCCTTGATTTATTCCAAAGCTTGAAAATCAGCGATGATGACTGCACTTTTCCATTGAGTGGTCCTTGGGTGTCGTCTGTGTTCATGTGTTTTTGTTTGTTTTCAAAGAGTCAGGTACAGTTTGTTTATAGCTTTACTCAACAGACTTCAACACCCAAAATCCCACAGTCCATATACTTCCTAATGTTACTGGGAATTTTAGAACTTACAAGGTTTCTTATAGGTATTACAAATAATTTACATACATTTTGGAGGTGACCACAGGAAATTTGAGGTTATCAGAGTTTACATGTGAAGCAAATTACAACTCTCCTCTCCTAAGAAGAGCTGGCCTCCCTCTATACACCCTCCTCCTCCCTGCAGAGGCCTGTGGCAATCTCTGCCAATCCGGACACTCTGTGGGCCTTTTCCTCTTTGCTTTGTCCTCAGTGTCCTAGCCACTCACCATCACAGCAGTGTTCTTATGTGGTTATAAATCTTGTCATTAACCTCCTCAGCCTTTTATTCTCTAGGTCAAATAACCCCAGCTCCTTTTATCTTTTCTTAGTATGGCCTGTATCCCAACCCTTTAATTATTGTATTGCTCTCCTCTGGACTGCCTCCAATTCTTCACCTCAGAGTTCAAACTGGCCACACTACTCTTAAAAGTCTGAGCAAGGCTGGGCGCGATGCCTCACACCTGTAATCTCAGCACTTTGGGAGGCCGAAGCAGGCGGATCACGAGGTCAAGCGATCGAGACCATCCTGGCCAACATGGTGAAACCCTGTCTCTACTAAAAATACAAAAATAAATTACCTGGGCATGATGGTGCACACCTGTAATCTCAGCTAAGTGGGAGGCTAAGGCAGGAGTATCGCTTGAATCCAGGAGGCGGAGGTTACCATGAGCCAAGATCGTGCCCCTGCACTCCAACCTGGTGACAGAGTGAGACTCCGTCTCCAAAAAAAAAAAAAAAAAAAAAAAAAAGTGATCATTTCTGAATAACAGGGGAGAAATGGATTCAAGTATCCAGATTGGCTTTTTTGTTGTCTGTTTTGATTTTTTTTACTGTATTTTGTTAGGTCATGTTTTGATCTTTTTCTTTTAACCTTATCCATTGCTAGCCCTTTCCCATATATTGTTTTCCTTCCAGGCAGCTCAGTCTGTATCTTCCTGCCTCTTTCAGTGTCTCAAAACTGTCTGATTCATTCATTTCTTTAAAATATCAATCACCCTTCAATACTAATAAAACCCAGCACTTATTGAGTGCTTGCTGTGCACAAGGCACTGGTTAGCACTCACATGTAGTTGCTCATTGGAATCTCATAATCACCCTATGAAGAATGTTATGATTCTTTCTGTATTTTACATACCAAATTGTTGGTATCAGCAAATAGCAAATTATATGAGTATGATCTCATTAACAAGTTCTGTGCTTTTCTTAAGACAGTAAGATATACCCCTTTAATTAATAATAGATTATATCACATAAAATGACACCAAAAGTTCACCTATGCCAGCTTAGAGGTACCTGCAGGACAAGGTTTCTTTCAACAATGTAAGCCTGGGTAGAAGACCAATTAGAATAATGCTGACCCCACTGTGGCATGGTGGTAGCATGATGCCACCTGACAGCTAGACTAGGGAGGAAGGCCAGTTCGAGGCAGTGAAGACTGTGTTCCTAGGTGTCACCTGGCCTAATCACCCAGGAATATGAGTTTCTGCAACCCTCTTGTGGGCAGAAGAAACCAAAACCTATTTGCCTAGAGAAGAGCAGGAAAGGCTTTAACCTAGAAAACATTATCTTCCAGTAATATTTTTACTTGTAGTCATGACATTTATATCAGTGGTAAACTATGTTGTATTGTTATAATTCCTCTCCTTTGTTAAAAAAAAAAAAAAAAAAAAAAAATCACTAATCACCACTGCTTCTAGTTCACCAATATTTTAAGTCTGCTCACTGACTTCTGCCTAAATTCTGGAAGTGTCTTAAATTATGAATTTTTATATGTACTAATACTTGTTTAGGTATACAAAATAACCAGTCTAATTTCTAGGATTCTGTTTCCAATTTTTCCAACTTCCAGCCCACCCTCCTTGTTATTTTTTTCAATTTCTACCCTTTGTGAACAAACCTCCTTATTTTTGATGATAGACAAATCATTTAACATCTTACTTTTCTCAATATTACAAAAAAAAAAAGGTGGGTGTTTGAACTAGACAAGATCTAAGGTCCTTTATAGTGCTAACATTTTGTGAATGTTTGGTATATATATTTTGGTAGTAAACTTTTTGAAAAAGTAGTCACAAATGCCAAGTAGTGGAGATTTCCCTTGCAATGGCTTATGTAGTTAACCATGACAGAGTCATGTCACTGTCATAAGCCTGCAGATGTTTTTAAAGCCTTGGGTCTGTGTTGCCAGGGCTTCTGGTCAGGTTCCACAGAATGGAAAAACAACTGCAGAAGGTGGCTGCAGTCCCTTCTGTCTTTGTGATGGACGTTTTAACACCTTCCTTTCAGACTGTTTACTCAGAGCCATTAGACTGAGGGGTAAATACTTTTGCCATCTTTATTAAATGAAGAAGCTAGAATTGGACTCCTTGTTATGAAACAACAATTTAGTTGTAGTCCCAGATTACCCAACCCTGCCGGAGCCACTGCTACTGTTTATATAAAGAGCCCAGGGAATTGATTAGCATTTGGGTCTGGGAAGAGAATTAGGTTCTCCCATAGGTTTTATTAAAATGGCTTTTTCTGAGATAAATATAAAAAATAAATCCTTTCTTCTGCCCACTTTGAACCTGACATTTTCTTGCTTTACTTTTTCATTTTTCCTTTTAGCATCTCAATTCTGTAAGTACCTTTGTCACTGATGTTTTCTTCATCTGTAGCCTGTCTTTCCTTAAACCAGAGGATTCCTTCCTTGTTGAACAGGCACAGAAGAGATAGGGAGGTAGTTGACAAGTGATCTTTGAGTGTCATTCAGTGGTCCAGTGTGGCTGAGTTGTTATTTCAAGTATTTGAATGAAATATGAGGTACCCCTAACTAGCTGTCTAAAAGAAAAATGAGGTAAAGGACAAAGTGAGTGTTTTGGGGGCAGGGGATTCATGGGGAGGTAACAGTCTAGCAGTGGGCCCCAAGTAAGACTCCAGTTCTGTCTTCTCTCGATCAGGCTCTTACTTTCTTGGCAAACATCATACTTACATCCCTTTTAAGGGCAAAGTTAGCCTCCCTCATTTGTTTTCTCCATACCTGCTTTGGGGAAGCATGGGCATAAACCCAGTAGACCTTGGAGACCTCCTGAGACAAGGGTCAGAGGTGAATCAGAGGTACAGAAGAGGTAGGGCACCTGAAAAAGTACTGTTACTTTTTTCTCTTTTTACTTTTATTTGCCTTGCCACTTGAATTCATCCTAAATGACCAGTCCTAGTGTGTGTAGCTTAGCTAACAAACAAAAAAATTCTCTGCCCATCCCCCTTCCCAGACAGAAAGAAGGGCTTCCCAGTTAGCTTGGTTTGGGGAAGAGTTAAACAAACTTCTTTTTTGCAAGACTTGTTAAGGGGGAGGGAGTGTGGAATTTATAGCATTTTCTAAACTTGTGACTTGACTCTATTTTTAAAAAATAGTATTCCTTAAAATTTTAATAGGAAATAATATTTGTTAACCCTGTTGCAACTGGGAAATGCTGGATTACATGGTTTCGTCTTGCCACATTAGAAATTTCAGTGTGTATTCACACTCTGGCAGCCTGGCAATGTGGGGAAGTATGGCCTGTGTTGATTCCTGCTCCTCTGCTTACTTGCTCTCTTGCTGTCGTTCATTTAGTCATCAAATACTGATTCAAGGTATGCTAGTGGACAAAGCAGCCACTGCCCTGCCCTCATAGAGCTTATAGCCTAACACAAAGCAACAGCAAACATTAGGTATTTGTTCATAAAACCTTTCCCACAAAGACTTACAGGCAGGAAAATTAGGTATTAATCAAATCACAGAACCTCCCAAATGCTAAGTGAGGACTTTACCCTTTGAGCATATCCCATTAAAAGCCTGTTTTCTCATCTGTGAAAGGGGACGATACCTGCCTTTTCAGGTTATTGTGAGACCTAATGAGATAATATGTATGCAGCTCTTAGCACAGTGTCCCCCACATAATTGGTGCATAAGTATCCAGCTGACGTTGATCCAGCTGTCTCTAATTTAAGAAAAATACAGAAACCCCAATCTAAATCTATCTCTAAAACTCTAATTATAACTTAAGTTTTTCTTATCATTAGGTAGTGTCCCCTTAATGCTGAGTTCCTTAGTAGTGTAATAGTTTGATATTTGCAGTTGGTTTTGTACAGATAGTAAAGAAACATACCAGCCAATAGAGGTTTCAGGTTGAGAGCATTCATCTTTTTTCTCTTACTGGAGGTGGGAGGGAATGAAAACACACAGGCCTTCGGACCAGGCCTGGGGAGCCCAGCATGGACAGAATTACTACTCAGTAAAGCTCCTGCCCCAGTGAGCTGTTTTCACCCCAGACCACAGCTTATAGGAGCTGCTTTTACCCACCCATTATTTCTAGTTGTTAGTCTTGTTCCTAATTCAGTTGTCCACATTGTATGTCATTACAAATTCTTCCCCTTCTTTAACCAGAGGGCATAGAGTTGGGGCTTAGTGTGTCCTAAACAAGCTAAAAGATTCCACCTGTAAAATCATAAAATGAGAGTCTCACACAGTTTCATGCTACTTTTTGTCCCTTCAGCAAGGAATGATTACTGGGATTGTCAGTGACCAGGCATGTCTGGATAGCTTCACACATACACACAATACCCAATTCACCTCAGCCCACACACGTTCTAGAAGTAGCCACTTGCGAAGTGTCAGTGTTCAGTCTAAACAGCAAATGGGTTAACCACATGAACAGCACTGGCCCATGTGAGAATGGTGTGAAGGCCTCCTTTGTACCATTTTCCGTTTCTCTAACTCACATGTGTAGTCTCAGCACTGCAGAGGAGAGATTTGTTTGTGCCCTCTGAGATTGGTTGGTTGGTTGGTTAGTAGTGTTGTTTTATGAATCCTAAAACTTGTCATGGCCTGTAAAAAAAAAAAAAAAAAAAGAATATCACTAGTGGATGCCTCATGACGTTGACTTCCCTGCCTCTTTGTGACTTCTGAACGTGTGAAATTACTAACATAATGCTCAGCCAAGAATGTGTTCTTAGAGAGGTCTGACAGGTATTTCTGACATTTCACCATGTTCACTGTATTATAGTTTGCTTTTCAGAAATGGCATATATTTATATAAGATAGAAGTTATCAAGTCTGTGGTTACAGTTTGTGTTACTAGTTATTATCTTTCTGTAGCGAAATCACCAAAATACATGTATAATACATATTATTTCCAAGAAATGATTGTATTAAAATGATTTCTAATTCAAATTTTAGGCCATTTATTTAAAATGCTTTCTGTTTGCATGCCTTCTTAAAGATTGAAATAAAGTGGCCTTTATTATTATTTACTCTAGAAATGAAGAGGTACCTAAATCAGAATTGTGGAAACTGAGATGCTCATATTGTAACCCACAAATGTGTAACAATGTCATTTCCACTGGACTTTAGGGAAAAGAGTGCAAATTCGGAAAGCACCTCAAGCTGTTTCAGATACAGTTCCTGAGAGGAAAAGGTCAACCCCCATGAACCCTGCAAATACAATTCGAAAGACACACAGCAGCAGCAGCGTCTCTCAGAGGCCATACAGGGACAGGGTGATTCACTTACTGGCCCTGAAGGCCTACAAGAAACCCGAGCTACTTGCTAGACTCCAGAAAGATGGTGTCAATCAAAAAGACAAGAACTCCCTGGGAGCAATTCTGCAACAGGTGAGGACAGCTGGAGAAAGGTCCTTCCTGCTTACCTTCTTGTTAAAATGTTCATTTAAAAAAAATTGTTGTCATTATTTTCATTATTATTGAGACAGAGAAAGTTTAGGATTATTTTGATCAGTGGTATGTGAAATACAACTCGTGAATATTAAGTTAAATCATCTTATTTTAAGCATTTAATTAAAACTAGTTGAAATGTGAGCATTGTCTTTATTTGGGACCAACAAATTTTGTTCTCAAATTCCATTAAAAAGAAAGTAAGAAGTGTTTGTTATCTGTTTTTAGTCTTGAATACACTAAAGTATTGCCTTAATTTGTATTGGTTATTGTCGGTGAAATTGTGCAATGTATTCTGTTGGCCTTTGATTGGTATAAGACAGAACATTTTTGCCTAGTAAATAGTGTAAAATGTATCTTGCCCCACATACTTGGTGCTGCCCTTATTACTCTCTCTTTTTCTGCCACTGAGTGTACCAAGATCAGTCGCTTGTCTGCATAAAAGCATATGAAATTGTAATGTGTTAGCAGTGATCCTGTGCCTTATCACAAGCTTACACGTAAAAACGTGGACCATTGTTTTTTAAAGTCAGTGGTTTGTTAGACTGTAACCTCCTATATATTTTTTCTTCCTTCTATCCATCTGTCATAAATGTTTATGAGCATTCAGATCCACCATAAATGTTGGTCCATCTTTTTTATTTTTTCTAAAGAAATAACATTTCCAAAGAAGTTATTCTGAATTTCATCATTAAAAACAAAACAAAACAAAAAAAAACCCTACAGGCTTTGATCTGTTATTCAAAGAGTAACACTTTCAAGTCTTTCTTTTTTAATCCATTATCTCTTACATTCACAACATAATACTAAATGTTATGAAAGGGTAAAACCATTGTCTCCAATTCAGGTTAACCAGTCCCAAGGTATCTCAATCAATCTTAAGGATCTTTATTAAGTCCTTTAGCACTTTTTGGAAACAATTTAAATCCATATGTCACATAGAAGTTTTACGAGCTCAAAAGAAAGGAGAGAATAAATGAGAATGAGGGTGTGTGTGTTCAGTTTGATATTTGGAGAAGCAGTGAGAGTCAGGTTACAAATCACAAAACATTTGGTAACTGCATCTTCCGAACGGTTGTGAATTACCTCGGTTTGATAATGGAGAGGGCAAAATGACTGCAGAGGCAATTCACACATAGACTACTATTGATATATGGCAATAGTTATGTCATTATATGTATACATATAGATATCTATATAGGTATATATGTGTGTGTGTGTGTATATATCTGAAAGTGTAGATATTTACCCCCAAGCAAGTGAGGCATGAGAGTTACTAGTGTTGATCATTTGATAGAACCTAGAGCATCATCTCATCCTGGTAACATATTAGAATACCCTTGGGTAGCTTTTAAAACATGCCAGTGCCTGAACTCCACCTGAGACCAACAAAAGCCAAGTATCTGAAGGTGGGGCCTAGGCACTCATATTGTATATGGCCCTAATGATTCTAATATATGAGCTGAAACCACTAGCCTAGTGAAAACACAGATAGAAAGGCTAACAACGTCTACCATTTTTTGAGCATATACTATGTGCCAGGCACAGTGCTAGGCATTTCACGTGCATGATCTAATTTAAACTCACAAGGAAGATATCAAGCATATTCAGAACTTTGACATAAACGGATTATACCTAAATTCCCTTTCCTGAACATTGCTAGCAGCTAACAAGAAAAATAACATGACTTTGCTCTAATAAAACTGACCAAAAGTAGGCACCAGAGAAAAAGAAAAAGAGCAGCAAGATACACAAATCATACCAAAATTGGTTATTCTGTCCCAAACAAACTAGTTGGGAAACAAGTTACCTAAAATAATCAGGCTTTGCCTGTGTCAGTAGAGATAATTTGCTTACTTGTTACTTACACAGTAGTTTGCAGAACCCTGTGGACATTATTAATTCATCAAAGTAATAGGTTTTTAAAATAAACTAAGATGTTGGCTCCCAGTAAAATTTGTACCTAAATTTAAAAGGGCTTAACATCCACCAGGAAATTTGTTTATTGCTGTTTATTATTAAATTGGTTATGTATTAATAAAACCTTTTTATCTTAGAATGACTTTTTATGAAAAAACTAAATTTTAACAATCAGAAACTGATAAAGTTGAATAATGTTTCCAGCTTGACATTTGGATATTTGGCTCAAGCTCAACATTCATTCATTCAATTCAATTTATTAAGTATCTACAGTGTACCAGACACTGTTTTAAATGCTGGAATCCCAAAGTGACCCCAATAGAAACCCTGTCCTCATGGAGCTTATTCATGAGACAATTTCAGGACCAGTTAGGAGTTGAAAGGAGCTGGGGAAGGGATCACCTACTTTAAGTGGAGAGATCAAGGAACCTTTTCTCAGATGGCCATATTTTAACTGAAATGCTGTGTGAAAGACAAAAAGATGAGTCAGCACTTGTAGGTGGGCTCAAGACAGAGAAGGCCAGAGCAGACGGAAGAGGGAGGCAGAGGTTAAATCCCAGAGAATCTTTTTAGGCCATGGTCAAGAAGCTTAGGTTTTATTTCGAGTAAGATAGGAACTCATTATAGTTTTAAACAAAGATATGACATAATCTGATTTATAAGTTTAATAAGATCACTCAGACTTCCATGGCAAGAATGGCTTGGAGGGGCAGGAGTAGAGGAGAGAGACTACTTAAAGAGCCTAATATTTTGTGGTAAGACTTGCTAATGGTTGGGTGTAGGGAGACAATGAGGGGAAGAATGGAATCTATGATTATAGCTAGGTTTTTGGCTGAGCAACTGAATGGATATTGTGCCATTGACTGAGATGGAGAGGGATAGAAAAAAAGTAGGTTTAAGGGGGAAAAGAGGATCAGGAATTCTGTCTTACATAGACTCCATTTGGAAGATGTCTATCAGACATATCCAAGTGGAGATAGTTGTCAATAGATAGTTATATGTAAGAGTGTGGTTGTCAGAGGATAGTTGGGGCTAGAGTTATAAATTTAGGAATTAGCAGTATATATATCGGGTATTGAAAGTCTTCAAACTTAATGAAATCATCTTAGGAGGAAATGAAGAGAATGAGGAAAACAGAGCAGAAAACAGGCACTGAGCATTTCAGCATTTCAACATATAAAGGATTGAGAAACAGATTTAAAAAACAAAGGTCCTAGGCCAGGCACTGTGGCTCACCCCTGTAATCCCAGCACTTTAGGAGGCCGAGGTGGGCAGATCACGAAGTCGGGAATTTGAGACCAGCCTGGCCAACATGGTGAAATACATGATGAAACTCTGTCTCTACTAAAAATACAAAAATTAGCCGGGCATGGTGGTGGGCGCCTGTAATCCCAGCTACTCAGGAGGTTGAGGCAGGAGAATTGCCAGAACCCGGGAGGCAGAGGTTGCAGTGAGCTGAGATCATGCCACTGTACTCCAGCCTGGGTGACAGAGCAAGACTCTGTCTCGGGGGGAAAAGAAAAAAGGGGGGTTCTAAGAGAGGAGGAAACCAGGAGAATGTCCTACTACAAAAACCTAGAAAACCGATTGCTGTGGCGGTAGGGATGTTAATGTGTGTAGAGATGAGGGTAAAAGAAAATGGAAGAATTGCCAGTGGGGCGTAGTGGCTCACACCTATAATCCCAGCACTTTAGGAGGCCAAGGGAGGATTGCTTGAGCCTAGGAGTTTGAGACCAGCCTATACAATATGGCGAAACCCCATCTCTGCAAAAAATACAAAATACAAAAACTAGCCGGGCGTAGCGGTATCCACCTGTAGTCCCAGCTACTCAGGAGGCTGAGGTGAGATTATCACCTGAACCCAAGAAGTCAAGGCTGCAGTAAGCCGTGTTTCTGCCACTAGACTCCAGCCTGGGTGACAGAGTGAGACCTTGTCTCAAAAAATAAAAAAGAGAAGAAAGAAAAAGAAAATTGATGGATTGTGTTTATTCCATCTCAAGAAATCTGATTGGATCCTATATTATTTGCAAATTTGAATTTTAGGATAAATCTATTTTCTCCTTTATAGCAACATTAATGTTAGAATAGTATTCAGCTAAGCTGTGAGAAGCATAAACTATCATATTTGATAGTACTTTTAAAAGACACAGAAAGAATGATCTATTCCAGTAGGAAGTGATAAGCAGGAGTAATTTTCTCCTAGCCTTAAAAATTACTTTTGGTTTGACACATGAACCCATATGTTTGTGTAGTTAGTTAATGGCTTAGCCGACTAACACAACCGACACTCTAGGAATTGCAGTTAAGGGATGAGAAAAGATTACACTTTGGAATAAACTGGCTGACTAATAACAGTAATTTGGGGGTTCTCTAGGCATATGTTTTCATTTATTGGTTTGGGGAATTTCAAGGACTTTGAGTAAGTGGTTCTTCAGGAGAACTGGCAGATATAAGGAGCAAGTGTGGTTATCCAAAGACAGACAAGGTTATCAGAACTGATACTATTTATGAAGACAGTGTTTTGTTGATGATTGAAAGGAAAGTTTATAACCCAACATTTGGTCACTGTTTGGTTTCTACTTAATACAAGTGATCAAGGATTTTTATTGTGACTCAAAAGTAATGGACTCAATGCCCAGAAGTAAATAAGGATGTTGGTAATACAGTAGTCCTTATCCATGGTTTCGCTTTCTGGGGTTTCAGTTACCTATGGTCAACCATGATCCAAAAATATTAAAAGGAAAATTTCAGAAGTAAACATTTTGTTACTTTTAAGTTGCGCACTGTTCTGAGAAATGTGATGAGACCTCACATTGTCCTGCTCTGTCCTGCCCAGAATGTGAGTCATCCCTTTGTTCAGCTTTACACTGTAGATGCTACCCACTCAGTCACTTAGTAGCCATCTTGGGCCATTATTAAGTACAGTAAGGGTTACCTGGACACATGCACTGCAATACTATGGCAGTAGATCTGATAACCCTCTGTATGTCCCCCATTAGTCACTAGCCATCTCTGTTTTCAAATCAACTGTTGTAATATCACAGTGCTTGTGTTCAAGTAATCCTTATTTTACTTAGTAATGGCCCCAAAGCACAAGAGTAGTGTTGCCAGCATGTTGGCATAATTGCTCTATTTTATTAATAGTTATTGTTGTTAATCTCTTACTGTGCCTAATTTATAAATTAAACTATCAGGTATGTATGTATAAGAAAAAAACAGTATATATAGGGTTCATTACCATCAGAGTTCTAAGGCATCCACTGGAGGTGTTGGAATGTATCCTTTGAAGATAAGGAGATTACTGTATAATTGTTTTAGATTCCTTTGACAAAAATAATTGATTTTTTTAAAATCTTCACTTTTTGCCTAATATGGGCTTATTATTTGATTAGAAATATTAAAAATACAATGGCCATTCAGGGAAAAAAACATTAAGCTGTGTATATAAAGCTTTAATTCCCAAAATGAAATTAATGGCATTTATTGAGATCTGGCATGTAATACAAAACTAGCAGTCCCTTTGGGGCCAATTGATGTAATTATTTTCAGTGTAAACCCTAAAGGTTGCCTGTTTTAGGTTAGGAGATGATAGTAAAATACCTAATGCTCTGTTTTTATACCTCATACCAGGTAGCCAATCTGAATCCTAAGGACCTCTCATATACCTTAAAGGATTATGTTTTTAAAGAGCTTCAGAGAGACTGGCCTGGATACAATGAAATAGACAGACGGTCATTGGAGTCAGTGCTCTCTAGGTGAATTCTTTTCTTTCTTGCTTTTAAAAAAAATGTTTCTTTAAAAATTATGGAAATAAGTAATTATTTTAGTCATTGTTATTTTAGTGTTAAGGTGGGAAAGAGAAGCAAGGCAAGCTTTCCATCATGAACATTTTTAAATCATCTCCGTAACACGTAACATGTGTGTCCTTTACAGAAAACTAAATCCATCTCAGAATGCTGCAGGCACCAGCCGTTCAGAATCTCCCGTATGTTCTAGTAGAGACGCTGTATCTTCTCCTCAGGTATTTCATAAACTTACAGAATTATAGACCTAACATAGACATTAGGGGCCTCTCATCAGGTCTTCTGATGTATAAGTGAGGGAAATGAGACCCAGAGAAGCTGGACAGCTTGCCTGCCCAAAGCCAGCTGGTTATGGCTGAGCTTAGCCTAGAATTTAGGTCTTGGCTTCCAGCCCAGAACTCTCTCCACTACACAGCACTGCTTGTCCGAGTACTTAATGTCTACCTTGCTTTCCATTTTTAAAGTTTACATTTTGTTGTAAGATTATCTACTTTCCAATTTGGTCACTAACTAGAAGACTTACCCAGTCCCATACAATTATCAGATTATATGGAAAATTGAAGATATTTAATTTTGTCTGTCAACATGTTCCAGAAGAATGTTTTTGGGGGAAATTGGATTTACAATCAACAAATAAACAAAAATGATGGCATGTTTCCATGTTTTCTTTTCAACTGGATCCTTATTAGAGTACTCCCAATCAGATTCTTCTCCAGTTTAGAGTTTTCTCCAAGAAATTCAGCTCATCCTAGAAAAAGGTGAGAGGTCCTAGGCAGTACTACAGTGAAGCCTGCCTGCTTCTCAGCTGACTGGCCAGTCTCAGAACTCTCTCAGTGTTCTGGGTGCTTTTAACAGACAGTGGGACAGACCTCCCCACCCCAGTACTGCTGACACAGTGTCCTCCCTCTCTCTCTCTGGACCCTACTCCCAAGAATTAGTGAGAAGCCCACAGATGTGTGGAGAACACTAAGCATGCCCTGGGCAAACGGCCGTTCACATATCAAAAAATATTAGAAACTTATTTTAAGGAACAGAGGGAGAACAAAAAAGAAAAAGGAAAAAAAGCAGGTCTGTCCTTGCATATATACAATGTCTGTGGAAGTCTCACTTTTAATGCCAACTATTATGAAACTGCGTCTACTCTGATCAGATTATATACTGGGTGCCAAATAAACGGTGTTAAATTGAAAACAAAATAAAGTAATGAGTTGATTAACCATTATTTTCTTTCAAGCTAGAATACAAGCCACAGCATTATATTTAAGCATAAATGTGAATTTATATTTTGTAGTTTTCAACTATCTAAATTTCCTTTTAACTTAAACACTATTATTGTTGTTGACAGATTAGGCTCCTATTACCTTGATTTTTTTAAAAAAATACTTCCACCTAATTTTAATGGACCAATTATTAAGACTTATCTTCCAATCTGGTAAAGAGATATGTAAGGGCTAAAAAAATTAAATACCATTTCAACAGTGATAGAGATAATTAGAGAAACTCTTCTGAAAGTGCTGGCCATTCCCACTGTAAGACAGGTGGAATGATAAATGACAGCCAAAATATTCTTAACTGGAGCATTTTAGCCCATTAAAGATTAAAATAAGTGCAGGCTATTGCCCTTTACCTAGCTGTGTTAGTTCTCACAGAGTCAAATGGTACAAATTGCTTTCTCCTCTCATTTAATGTAACTAGGTCAACCATGGCCAGCAATGGAGGGTGACTGCCTCTGTTTAATACTCTCCTGAGTGGTATAATCCACATAAATCAGCATAGTCTCTCTTGGAACTTAGGATAAAGCTGTATGATTAGAAAGAATTCAGTAAGCACTTCAAGAAATATTTGCCAGATTCTGGTTTTTGACATTAAACATGAAAGTTTGTTTCACATTTGGTTTTGTGTTGTTGTTGTTCTGGTTTAGTTTTGTTTGTTTTGTTTGTTTGTTTTGTTTTGCTTAAGCATGAAGAAAGGTTAACACAACCCTGATAATATTAATATTAAGTAAGGTTACTTAGTTGTTTAACCAGCCATGCATGTCTTGAATTTATTTAATTTTAGTGCAAACTGGCTCACTTTTTTCCTTTTCCCTCCCCTAGAAACGGCTTTTGGATTCAGAGTTTATTGATCCTTTAATGAATAAAAAAGCCCGAATCTCTCACCTGACGAACAGAGTACCACCAACACTAAATGGTCATTTGAATCCCACCAGTGAAAAATCTGCTGCAGGCCTCCCACTGCCCCCTGCAGCTGCTGCCATCCCCACCCCTCCACCGCTGCCTTCAACCCACCTGCCCGTCTCACATCCTCCTCAGATTGTAAATTCTAACTCCAATTCCCCTAGCACTCCAGAAGGCCGGGGGACTCAAGACCTACCTGTTGACAGTTTTAGTCAAAACGATAGTATCTATGAGGACCAGCAAGACAAATATACCTCTAGGACTTCTCTGGAAACCTTACCCCCTGGTTCAGTTCTACTAAAGTGTCCAAAGCCTATGGAAGAAAACCATTCAATGTCTCACAAAAAGTCCAAAAAGAAGTCTAAAAAACATAAGGAAAAGGACCAAATAAAAAAGCACGACATTGAGACTATTGAGGAAAAGGAGGAAGATCTTAAGAGAGAAGAGGAAATTGCCAAGCTAAATAACTCCAGTCCAAATTCCAGTGGAGGTATTTTACCTTTGTAAAAGTACTGACTACATGTTAGATGAACCAGAAGTGCATGCTATCATGAGTTTGAAATTATACAGTTTATAATTAGTGATTTCTTTAGCAAATGGCGTTTCATTTAATTATTAATCTTAGTGTTGTGCTTTTGAGCAGTTTTTTTTTTTTTTTTTCGTTTTACAGCAGTTGTTTTCCATCTCTTTTGGCCAAATATTAAATATGGTTTTATATTAATAAGAATGGCATTTAAAATGACTGGCATACTTGAGACTCCTTTTTGGAAGGTGGACCTTTAACATTCTTTTCCATATCTGTTATGATATTGCGCAGCCTCAACATGACCTATTATATGCCATTCTTGAACTGATTTAACCAGACACAGTTTGCAATAATAATATTCATTTCCTTCTTTCTCAATGAAACAGGGTCACCCTTGCTTTAATTAACATTAGCACAGGGGAAATGTCAACTTTTTAATAAATCAGGCCAAGATAAAATTTCATTTGCAGATCCATAACATCATCTTTATTTAGAGTGAAAACACTTTGTCTTTTGCAAGGCTGTTCTGGTGTTCGCTTAATAGATCTTAAGGTTTAGGGGTTTTCCCCCCAATTTTGAGAGTCCTGTTTTAGTGAACTAACATCAATTGTTATTTGTAAAATTAACCATTTCAAGCTTTAGGAGCTTAAATGCTAAATAGCGATCCAAAGAAACTTAAAGCTTTACCTCTAAATAAAGCTAATTCATAAAAAGCTTGCTTGCCTAAGATGTACCAAGTGTTAAAACTGACAAAATTAGATTTTCTTATTTAAAAAATATGTCCTCTAAAACTTAATGCCTTGCATGCCATCACACAGAAGATCCAAGTTCACCATTTGGCATTGCTGCCAGTTTTAAAACCAGAATAACTAAGGCAGAATTCCATAGGAAAATATGGCTTTGGAAAAATTACTTTAATGAATAGAGTTATAAGGAGTGTTGTCTTTCTTTCTTTTGCTCATGATTCTGAAAGTCTGTAATCCTTAGATTTAATTGATCATCTTTGCCATATGAGAGAAGCTCTATTTTTTTTTAGTGTTACTTCCAAAGAAGCCACTGTAGAATATGATATGATACGTGCTTTTCTTGATCTAGATTGGATACATTGCATGTCAAAGCATTTCTGTTTAAATATTTCAAGCAATATAATACTATGTAATGGCACAAAAGGTAGGTGTAAGCTTTTTCCCTCAACACTCTTGTAGTTGAATTTGTCAGGAAAAGAAATAAAGAAGTAGAATTCTATGTTCAGAGTTCATAAGCCACTGGGTAAACTCCACTCTCCACACGTTCCACCCTCAGGTGGTGCTTCTGAGTCAAAGGCTAGAGACAGGAAAACTGGATTTCAGTATGTTGAGATCTACATCAGAGTTTCAAGTGTTCTCAGAGTTGGAGACCTGGAGAAGCACACTTAGTCTCTTTGAATTCTTTACTGAGGATATAGTAACTTTCAGAACCAGTTGGGATAATTACAAATTTAGGAAAGCTCCAGACCCACATCTCCTGCATTTTTTGGAATTTATCTGGTGTCTGTGGCAGAAGGGAAGCCAGGTGACCTGCACTTAATGCCTTTCTCTTTAAGACTCAGGCTATTGTAAAAGCATGTTCTTTTACCCAAGCATGAATCAAATATATTTATAGGTGAGCAGCATGCACTCAGAGTCTATGTATTTGTATTTGTTTAGAGTGCTTTGTCCTTTAAAATATTAAACCGAAAAATTATCTAACATTCACTTTTATATGTTTTGCCAGTGGGCATGATTAGGGTTCGAGTTATCAGTTTAACCCTACTTTGAATGATAAAAAATTACCCTAATAAAGAATGATAAAAACTTACCCTAATAAAGAGAATATCCTCTGGACACGGTGCATTTAAGCAAATGGAATACTGAGGGATTTACATACTTTCACTGTGTAGCCATAATGTTTAGCACTTTTTTTGTCCTTAAAAAAAAGAAAAATCTGTTTAGTGTTATGAGTGCTAGAGATTACAGGAATATAAATCGACATTCAATAATACCTTATTTTAAATTACTTTGAACCAATGGAAAAACTTTCTACCCAATTCCACTGTCTACATACAAAAAAGGGAGGCAATAAAAATACAGTGACCAAAGCAGTCTGCTACCTGACTCTATTGTCTCATCCGCCTTGTTTGAATCCCATGAAAAGTAGATGTTGATGTAAAATTTGTATCTCCCATTGTCTGGCTGCATCTGCCACCACAGTCTTTGAATTGCTGGGCAGATGCCACAACTGTTGTTGAAAGAATAGAAGATTGACCTTGGGTTAAGATGGAATTCCTTTATTGTGCAGACAATGCAGTAGCCAGGGTGCTTTAAATGCCTGGCGTCGGTTCTGCCGGCGCTGGTCATAGGGCCTCTATTGTTCGTGTTCAATTGTATTCCTTGCTCACTGTTGCTTATTGAGATGGAAGAATAGAATTTGAGGAAAAGTGTTCCAGATGTTTCTAATCTATTTTAGAATTACAGGCATTTGATAACCTTCCTGGTTGATGAATGCTCTGATTTTGTTTTTTTTTTTCTTTGTAGGAGTTAAAGAGGATTGCACTGCCTCCATGGAACCTTCAGCAATTGAACTCCCAGATTATTTGATGTAAGTTCATATGTCTGCCAATGGAGAGAGCGACTTGATTTTAGAAAGTTTGCAAGTTCTTTTCCCATAATTTGCAAATCAGAAAAGTAAGAAGTTCCAGAAATAGAGTCCTGGAGCCACCTCTGCAATTGAAAGGCTGCCATTTAGCCTGCCCGTCCCAAATCTACCCTTGTCTGCATGAGCAGGTTGTGCCTCCCTCCGCTCTGAGCTGTGTTCATTGGCCTTTAACTATAGAGAAGCCTGTCCTTTGTTCTGGGGCCTGGCTAAGCATTTGATTATGAAAGATTTTAGGGATCTGACTCTTCAAAGCTGACAGTCTATCAATGCCCAGTCATTCACTTGGGTCCCCCAAAGGGATGGTTTATTGCTGACAAAGTGCTTGAACCTCTGCACATAATAATACAAAGTGTTAAGATAGACTGATTTTTATTTAAGTAAAGTTCTGCCCTCAATTTAATTTTTAGAGGAGAGAAGAGTAAAATCTGATCATTTCAATTTAGTAATGGTTATAATGTTTTCTTGTTGTGACAAGTTGCTAAATGCTGAGGTGGGGACATTTTTGTAACTGGTTATCACAGAAATTATAACTTGGACACATAATTCTAGCTTTTTTACAGAATAAAAGGTTTCTGTAAGAAGAAAATAATTAAGTTGCAAGAGCCTGGAAAAATGGAGAGGGAAAGAGCAAACAAATCGGACTTTGGATAGCTTTGAAAATGAACAAATGTGCAAAATAGCTAGAATGAGAAGGAAAAATGGAATCTGGGCTGTCTGAACACTTTTATTCTATTAGTAGCATCTCATGGTGGACAATGTTAAACTATGTTGTTTAGCCCTTTTCGTTTCCAGAGTAAAGATCATTTTAGATTTAAAATGTGTTACTTCTGCTTAACAGTAGTGTGAAAGCTATACTTATTGGGGAATGATACAGTATGAAACCATAATGCTGGTTATCATCTCTTAACTAACAGGAACTTGAGAAACCTTGCTGAGTACCCTCTCATCTGAGGTAGTGTATGTAATGGTTTTAGAGTTCTGTAGGAGGGCCTTGAAAGGCAGCTATGACCTACCACTTAGTTGGCCCAGGAAGGGTCCGTTGTCTGCAGCCAGGCTTCCAGGACAGCCTCTGGCTCTGCTGCCGAGGGGGTTCACCTCTTTAACTGCAAACCACTTCTCCTTAGAAGTCTTTAAATGTCGGCCGGGCGTGGTGGCTCAAGCCTGTAATCCCAGCACTTTGGGAGGCCGAGACCGGGGGATCACGAGGTCAGGAGTTCGAGACCATCCTGGCTAACACGGTGAAACCCCGTCTCTACTAAAAAATACAAAAAGCTAGCCGGGCGAGGTGGCTGGCGCCTGTAGTCCCAGCTACTCGGGAGGCTGAGGCAGGAGAATGGCGTAAACCCTGGAGGCGGAGCTT
>NW_016820218.1:892008-920325 GCF_001698545.2 Rhinopithecus bieti | reverse complement strand
AAAAAAAAAAAAAAAAAAAAAAAGACCGTTATTAAACCCCTAGTATTATTCATAAACCCATGAATAACAGCTTCTCAGAAAAATTACCAAAACTACAGAACTTAAGTTGCCTCATAAGAAAACTAAAGGGATATACTATAAAACCTAAATGATCAAGGCCGGGCGCGATGGGTCACGCCTGTAATCCCAGCACTTTAGGAGGTCGAGGCAGGCGGTCATGAGGTCAGGAGATCGAGACCATCCTGGCTAACATGGTGAAACCCCATCTCGACTGAAAATACAAAAAATTAGCCAGGCATGGTGGCGGGCACCTGTGGTCCCAGCTACTCGGGAGGCTGAGGCAGGAGAATGGCATGAACCCGGGAGGCGGAGCTTGCAGTGAGCCGAGATGCAGTGAGCCGAGATGGCGCCACTGCACTCCAGCCTGGGCGACAGAGCGAGACTCCATCTCAAAAAAATAAATAAAAATAAATAAACAAATAAAACCTAAATGATCAACCTTTGAATAATTCATACTTAACCAAAATCTTTCTAATTTTTATGTAATAAGACTACTTTTACTTGTAGTTAAGCTGTCAAAACTTATTAAAATTTTTTCCATCACCACATAAAGAGCCAACTGTAGAACTACAACAATTTTTCGTAAAAGTAGGCAAACTTTTTTCTTAAAAATGCCAGTGTAACCAAATAATTTCTTCTATATTAGCAACACAGTTGTTGACCACACAATTGTGGTCACTGAATAATTTCCCTAAGGAAGTTATTAAATAAAATACTGAAGGTGTGATTTTGAGAAAGCACGATAAATATATAGCAAATTAAGTCTGCGTTTCAAGATCAGTTTAGCTGTGTTGCTAATATATGCTTATCCCCAGGGACCTCTTTTTACCCCAGGCCTCCCTCTGGTGTATAGTCAATACAGCCCGTGCCCAGGAAGGACTGCTTCACTGCTTGGCTGGCAGTGTACCTTTTATAGCTAAGACACCAGAAGGGCAGCTTTACATCAGCAGACTATCACTGTTTCAATTACACTTAGAAAATTAAACCTCTACACTGTCAGCATGAATAAAAATATTAATGAGGACACTAAGTTTGCTCACTGCATCACTTTTCTCACATTTCCTGCTAAGCATCTGTGATATTAGCAATTTAAATGAACTGATGGGCTTATATAAGACCATTTGGAGAGGACTGAACTCCAAGATTTTATGGCAGTGAAGAATATATGTGTACCCCCAAGGGGCATCCTGAAGCTCCTGCCACCTGCCTGAAATTGCTTTGAAATCTCAATTTTTATTTCAAAAACTCAAGGGAATTTTGCATTAATGACAGGAACACAGAGTGCAGAGAACCAGGCCAGATCCTTATGTGATCCCAGTTCCCAGATCTACAAATAAGTAATACTGTAATAGGCCAGGCACAGTGGCTCATACCTGTAATCCTGGCACTTTAGGAGGCTGAGGTGGGTGGATAACTTGGGGCGAGGGGTTCAAGACCAGACTGGGCAACATGACAAAACCCTGTCTCTACTAAAAATACAAAAATTAGCGGGTGTGGTGGCATGCACCTGTAATCCCAGCTACTCAGGAGGCTGAGGCACGAGAATCGGTTGAGCCCAGGAGGTAGAGGTTGCAGTGAGCTGAGATGGCGCCACTGCTCTCCAGCCTGGGCGACAGAGCAAGACTCCATCTCAAAAAAAAAAAAAAAAAAGTAATACTGTAATGCTAAATGCTAATAAAATGCTGTTTTAATTTATTATTGAATAAACCGATGCTCTAGGAAAATGGTCTTCTCTTACCAGTTAAGAGTAATTCACATCCCAAAGTAAAACGCAGATTTATGGCATTTTATTAAGAAAGTAAGTTAGACTAATAGTACAACACTGGCTTCTGTTCAACATAGTATGACATTTAAATGTTTGAAAAGAACTAGAGAAATATGCCTTTTTTTGGTCTAACCCTCATTTTACAGAATGGTTGGTAATTTCCCTTTTGTACTTTATATATTTGCTTGGTCAGAAATATGAGGAAAGGGACAGAGGAAGCAAGCATGAGGCACCTTGTTGAAGATGTCTGCTGGCAGCATGTCTGAAAGGCCAAGCAACAGACTGCCTCTCATAAAGCAGTAGGTCCAGAGAGAGCTTTGACTTTCAGCACTCAGTGACTGCATGACATTCTCCTGGTTTCACATTACCCATTGAGTCCTTCTGTCTCTCTGTGACTTGTAACAGATGGGTTAGCATCTGCCATTAGTGTGGTAGTGAATTATCTTGGATAGAGAAAGATTCAGGAGACTACATCTGTGTAAATACTGTTTTCTTTTTACTTAGTTGCATTTTAGTTCCATTGCCACCATGTCTTTACCACATTTACTCTCCTTCATTGAAGCTCTCCAACTCTGTGTGATAATTTTACCTGAAGATGTTTGGAGGAGTGACCTGGCAGCCAACCAGTGGCAGAGTGGCATTAAACATTAGTGACACATGCATGGATCTAATCTCTAAATATTTGGTTTAAATCTACTCTCCATTTATCTTTTTTTCTTATTAGAAAATATATCGCTATTGTCTCCTATGAGCAACGCCAGAATTATAAGGATGACTTCAATGCAGAGTATGATGAGTACAGAGCTTTGCATGCCAGGATGGAGACTGTAGCTAGAAGATTTATCAAACTAGATGCACAAAGAAAGCGCCTTTCTCCAGGCTCAAAAGAGTATCAGGTAAATGGATTTGTAACTAGTTGGACTGACTTTCATATTTTACCTTCTTTCTTTCTCTGCCCTGCTCAACCTTAGCCATCACAGTAGCCTTTAGAGTAAGTACTCTTGCAGACCAGCCTCATTGCTGCTTTAGGAAACTAAATATTTGAAATAGTTCTTGAAAATAAATTAACATAGTAAACCTGTATTTCTACCAGTGGAAAAAAACCTTGTGCCACTATAACATATCACATATTGAGAAAAATACCAAACACAACTAAATAGGAAAAAAAGTTGTATCTTGAGATTCAGCTAAATATTTGATTAATTACACTGCCAACTTAGACTACAGTTCATAGGTCTGGTGCTATCCCAAAACAGTGCTATTTCAAGTATTTTTCTTTAAACTTCAATCTGAGATAGAATAGGGAAGATATAGGAAATAAAGAGGGCTTAATACACAGATATTTGGGGTTTAAGTAAAGAAGTTTGGTGCTTCTAGCTACAAAGACTGATCTTTGTTAACCAGTCTTACTCTGTTTTCACTTTCCTACTTGAAGTAGTAATATTACTACCACTGACAAAGAGCAGGGGATGCCTGACCTGTTTCCTGATTGTTTTTTGTAGTTCTTAGCAAAGGGATTGATAGAAATGAGTATTTCCCTCCCATGTGGGCTAGATAACTTTGTCACACTTCACGGACACAGATGGTATAGTGGTGCCTCTGTCCCAGCCCACTACCACTGTTCAGACTGGAACCTACGGGAGACAATGGATGAGTTTTCCCACAACAATGAACAGCCTGAGAGCATTTGTGTCCTAGAGATTCATTATATCTTCTACTAGAGGGCCTTAATCTTTTTCAATAAGCTGGTGAGAGTTATAGAAGACTGTGCCAGAAGAATCGGTGTTCAGAGGTGCAAGAGGTTGGTGATATGGTGGTTTGGGGTTTATTTTTTTCTATATAGTAATTTATCAATGTATATAATTATACTGAAACTAGAATGTAATTCCAAGGATTACTTGGTTAGGAGCGGTTAATGTTTGTGTGACCTTGGGCAAGTTACTTAATGCCTTTTTGCCTTGAATTCCCCATCCATAAAATGGGATAATCATTGAGTTGTGAGGAATAAACATAAGTAAGCATGAGTAAAGTGCCTGAATCCATGCCTGGTACTTGGTGCATACATTAGGCTATTATCCCCCCAGGCACCTGACCCCCCCCACACCAGCCCCCACAGAAAATCACTGCTACTGATTTCCAGTGTATTCTTTCGGAAGTGTTTAGGTGTGTGGTATATGCATGTGTGTACACATGGTATAAAATGTATGTACATTTATACACAAGTAATTTCAACATATATACCATATTTAACTGAATCTAAGGTTTCTTCATTTGTAACATGTACCATTGTTTTATGTCCCAATAACTTAAATTATGATACATTATTATTTGTACTGGTTTCATTAAAATGGGGAGAAATGAGCATCTTGCAAGTAATGAAATTCTTAGAATACTATTCTGTTTTTCTTTTTTAAATAAATGATATCAAGCTGTCCATATTGTTTAGCACTTTCCTTTTTTCTCTAAACAATATAATGCATATTAGAGAATTTTTTTATATCAGTACATAAAGCACTTTCCCATGTTTTAATGGCCTCTTAGTATCCTTTGTATAGATTGACGGACATTTCAGTTTTGTTTACTGTCTTTTGCTTTACAAACAGCGCTATAGTGAATAATCTTGTATATGCGTCATTCACTGAGGGGCAAGTATGTCCATAGGATAAGTAGAATTGCTGAGTCAATTTTGCATTGACTATTTTGATAGCTGTTGCCACGTTGCCTTCCATAAAGATTGTTTCAAGTTATATTCCCACAGTCAACATTTCCTATACTCTCGCTAAATGCATGTTAGCTGTTTGTATTGCCACACACAAAAGAAGTTGTTCTCTTCTGATTTCTAATATTTAATTTTATAGAATGTTCATGAAGAAGTCTTACAAGAATATCAGAAGATAAAGCAGGTAGGTGTCATCACTGTTGATTTTCTGACCTGTGGTTGAAAAAGTAAATTCTGCGACCTCATTCCTCACTTTTTTGTTTTTGTTTTTTTTTATCATCTGCAGTCTAGTCCCAATTACCATGAAGAAAAATACAGATGTGAATATCTTCATAACAAGCTGGCTCACATCAAAAGGCTAATAGGTGAATTTGACCAACAGCAAGCAGAGTCATGGCCCTAGAACTCTGCTTGGACCAGAAGATGTGAATAAACTTAAGCTTATTTATTTAAAATTCCCAAATGAGTTGCTCTAATTCTAAAAAGTGAAACTTTGGCTTGTTGGAACAGTTTCAGTTATTAGTAAACTTGATTTACTTTTTCTTTTCGCATTTACTTTGCTTCCCTGCATTTCGAAGGCTGCTCTTTCTGTCCTCCCACCACCCCACCCCCAAGACTTGTGGTTTGTAAGTAGAAAAATTTTTTAGGTATGGGATTCCTGATTGTCTATATTTCAAATCAGTTTTTTTTCCTCAAAAAACTTGTGTTCTGTTATTAGAACATGATTTTTTAGAATAGTTCGGGATCTAGTGTCCACACTTAAGAAGTTGTATAGTTGTATGTGTTTTAAAAACAACAACAGTAATGTGCAAGGTGAAATGCTTTTGGATAAACGTAAGCCTATTTTCTGACCTTTCCTAATGCAAACTCTTTGCCTTAAATGGTAGAATATTTAGAAATTTGCACAAAATTTAAAAAAAAATAAACATTGTCTTGGAGGGTTAAAAAATAGAAAGGTGTATGTGTATAGATTCACATACACATATGTATATACAGGCTGACTTGATCTAGAACATTAAATCCGCCCTGCAAGTTAACCCCCCATTGCAATGGTTGCCTTAAGGTGTTTGCTAGTTGTGTACATAGTGTGGTTAATCATTAGCTACACTGCTTCCCACTTGATTAGAGCAATGGGAAGCATATTGTGGCCTACCAGCATCTGGAAGTGTGTGCTCGATCTGTATGTGTGCAGAGGTGGTGTGGATGTGAGCGTGCATGAAGGAAAAAAAGCTGCTACTCCTAGTAGGCCAAACGCTCAGGTTAAACAACTGACGAGTGTTACTGTAGGGTGTTTTTTTGTTTTTGTTTTTGTTTTCTATCAAATTGCTAATTTTGTTGTGGAAGACAAAAGCATTTCCATTTCAACGAGTTTGTCAGCTTTATTAATGTTGGGCAAAAATTGATATGTCATGAAAATGAAACAGATCTATAGTTTTGGGACAAAATTATAAAATTAAATGTGTAGGTAACCTATTTATATACTGCTATAAAGTATTTTTTGAAGAGAGATATGCAAAGAAGCTATTACCTACATAAGATGTATATTTAAAGATTTTTTTTTCATCCTGGTGCCAGGAATATAAAAAAGAGTGGATATATTTAACCATAACATACTGTGATTCATCAAACAGCACAAACTTTCATTTCATGGAGTTTATCTGTTGACGTTGATTTAAACTGTCACTTGTTTTATCACGTGGGAACATAAGTTATGTGGTCAAAAATATAAGGATTTTGAACTAATGTTGATTCAAGTTGTATTGTCTTATTGTATTGTCTTTTCAAAGTGCTGCCAGTTGAAAAGGGAAGCATTATGTTTACAAATCTGTTTTGAAATGTTTGCCAAAATTTTGGTAGTGTCTTTAATAAAGATGTTTGTCTCCAGCATCCAGAAAAATAAATAAATAAGTTTGTTGTGTATCACTGTAAACCAGAAAAATGTTGGTTATCTAGAAAACTTGAGAGAGCATGTAGATTAACTTTTCTCTTTGGGGTTCTTCTAAAACATTAACTGGAAAGATTAGATAATATACTAAAATATACGGAAGTATACAGACTATACAAAGACTGAAACAAGACCCTTTTGCACTACCACTCTATAACATTATCGCAGAAATTTTGTTTCTATGTAGCATGGACCTCCTAAGGAATTCTGTTTCTTTTAGCATTGAGATCCCTGGTGCTCTTTTTTTACCTCGGAATTGGTACAATCATTATTAAACGTTAATTTATTTCAAACTTTTTAATTGAAGAAAGGAAAGGGAAGCTTAATTGGGGATAAATTCGGGCATCATATTATTATGATAGAGTCTCATGAGGGGTTTGTCTATAGGTAATGAACTCATTGGTGTTATTTCTTGGACATCTTGGCCTTTTAATCGAAGACTGTGTGCTGCTATTTGCTATGAGCAAAGTTTCTCAAAAGCAAAAGGTGCTTGGACCATTTGGATCACCTGAGTTAGAATCTCTAGGTATAGGGCCTAAGTATCTGCATTTTCACTGGTTTCCTGTAGGTGACTTTTTGCAAGCTAAAGTATGAGAACCATTGACTTGGATGTAGCTCTAAACTTTTAGGTCTGTAAATCTTGAAATGTTGAACTGAAGGTCAACTGTTGGCTTTTTTTTTTTTTTTTAAATGTCCATCATGTCAGCAGCTGCAAATCACTTTTCCCCTTTGCATGATCTGAGGCACCTCCTCAGTTGTTTCACTGCCAACTCTTATTTCAGAACCTGTTTACAAACAAGCCTTCCAGTTGGTGAATGGTTAGCCATTGGAGCTCCTACCCTGTACATCAGCACATCTGGTTTACAAGTTGGGTAACAATGAAAACTGGAGATGCTAAATGGAAATCCAGCATTGCATACCCTTAGACCTGATCACATACCAGTAAAAGCCTTAATTTAGATGTTAGTTGTATGTGTTGGACAGATCCTTGCAAAAAGTGTGTCTATTAGTTGTAACTTTGAAAGTTATAAATCTCTGAATCTGCCATTATCCAAGTTTCATCCCTTTTGAAGATGAGGCATGAGCCTATTAAAATATTTATAATCATTTTTCATCTCCTACTGCAAGACCTTTAGATTCTTAAAAATGATTACTACAGGAATAGTGGCCACTTAATGTCTAAGTTACTCTGGTGGAAGAATTTTTTTTTCTTTTCTTTTCTTTTTGGGAAGGATGGTGTAAAAAATAACAAGATTAGAGAATGAGTTGTATAGTTTTTTTCTATCACATTTCATCTAAAATGATTTGAAGGACTTTTGAAGATTTTTACCAACATCCTTAAATCAACTCCAGATTGAATGAACAACTGATTTAAAACAAACTAAGAGAACATTAACTAGATGTGGGCTTTTTAAAATATACAGGTATTGCATTTCCTACCTTGTTATTTATTCCACTTGGAATACTTTAGAGGGGTTAACTTTCAACTCTTTAAGTAGTAACGGATGTTTTATACTTGTTCTCACAAAATTGTTATGGTCAGTTTATATCATTGCTCCATGCATTGATTATAAAAATTCAGTATTAATTTTTTCTCTGATTGATCTTACAAGTTTTAGAGTTTTCTTTTCTCTTATAAAGTGTTTCACCTTATTATGTAAAACAAATGCCTGCTTGCATATTGGAAGATGTTGAAATTAGTTTTAGACAAAAATGGTCCATCAGTTCAGACACTCTGCTTGGATGCCTCACCCTTTTCATTAGTGCATTCTTTGCTTCTGAAACTTGGCAGAAACTCGTTAGCCAGTCCACTGCCTTTCTGAAAATGTGTGGAGTCACGTATGCTTGGTATATGCCTTTACTACTTTTAAAGTTCTACAGTTTATTACTTGCCCAAGTATTACTGAATCCTTTTCTTACATGTACTGGATGGAGAAAAAATTATAGCCAGCACTTTGAGAGGAAAGTTTTTGGAAACGATATTAACTGGCACTACTAACTGAAGGCCACAGAAGATGCTATCAATGTTATTTGTAACCTGAAGATTGAACAAGGCTGTGAGGCTCATTTCAAACTATTTTGAGGTGTTAAATTATATATATGCTGTTTCTCAGCTGTTCCATTCAAACCGTGTTAGGACTCTCAAAGGTAAAATGTCACAGGGGCTTTTCAGTTGTTATTGAGCTCAGCAGCTGTGGTGGCCCCTGTTCTACACCAATTTCAGTTCAATAAAAATGTTAACTTTGCAATTCTGGTATTTGTTTTCCTTTGTCTCATTTCAAGCCTCTTTGTCTTAAAAACAAACAAACAAAAAAAAGCCCATGACAGGCCGGGCGCGGTGGCTCAAGCCTGTAATCCCAGCACTTTGGGAGGCCGAGATGGGCGGATCACGAGGTCAGGAGATCGAGACCATCCTGGCGAACACGGTGAAACCCCGTCTCTACTAAAACAATACAAAAAATTAGCCGGGCCTGGTGGTGGGCGCCTGTAGTCCCAGCTACTCAGGAGGCTGAGCCAGGAGAATGGCGTGAACCTGGGAGGCGGAGCTTGCAGTGAGCCGAGATCGTGCCACTGCACTCCAGCCTGGGCGACAGACCAAGACTCCTTCTCAAAAAAAAAAAAAAAAAAAGCCCATGACAAAGTATTCACAGACATATTACTTGTTAGGGCTCTAGGAAGTGGGAGCAGGGAATTTGCTCCAGGGAGCTGCCTTTTTGTAAGTGAAGGACACGCCCTCCAGGGGCAACTTCTACTAGGGGAACAATAATCATATTTACCATTTATTGAGGGTTTCCTCTTTGTTACACGTTTTTGCTGCATTATCCCATTTCTCCTCACCACCTGTTATCTCCATTTTACAGGTGGGTAAACTAAGTCATAAAGAAGTTAAGAAACTTGCCTATCACACAGCTAGTAAATGGCAGAGCCTGGGAAGTCTGACCGCAGCATCTGTATTCCTAACCACTTCTCCATCATGAGCCTCATATGTTTATATAGGATAAGACTAATCTTTTCAAAGTGACAATTCCAGTGATACCACATAGGCTAGATAAGTCCTTTTGGTTCCAAAGGCTAGAATGTGGGGGTCGGAGTGATTTCTAGTGTATTATTTTGGGGGAGTTGATTTATTGGAAATCACAGAATACATTTGAAGGGAGACTGGCACACTTTTTGAGAAAAGGTTATTTCCCCTGTGTTCGCTTTACTTTTGAAAGTGTACAATGTTAACAATGGGGTATTTGAAAGTGGGCGGTGGAGGTAGGAGGGAAGGGTACAGTCTTGTAATCATATCATTTTCTCTTCATACCAAAAGGCTATCTCAGGAACAGACTCCAGCTTAGGAGTATTCAGTCTGAGAAGACATAAGGGCATTCTCCCAGCTGAATCCTTAACCTCTAGTTTCTAAAAATCTTCTGAAGGAATAATAGGAAGGGAAGAAAGCCTCAATCAAACATTGGTATTAAAAACCCAGAGTGAGTAATGTGGGCGGTGCCTCTGGTCATATTTACGAGAAGCCTCAAGGATGAGTGAGTTTCACAACATCGGGACTGTCAGGAGCCCTCCCTAGTCCGTTCTCCCACTGGACCTTTAACAGGCTCCTGCCCTCAGCTGTAAAATGAAAATATGCTTTTCTTACTGAGGGATGGAGGGGTTTCACTATTGTTTATAAAAGCACTTGGGAATTCTGTGAAAAAAAAAATCATTCTTTAAACTACAGATTATCTGCTGAATGCAAGGAGGAGTGTTGAAGCATTACTTTCCATGTGAGAATGAATTCATTTTGACTGACTGCGAAGGGGACAAAGGCAAAAGCTAGAGGTTTCAAGGTGAGATGTTGGGTTTGTTTTATTGAATGCTGGGTGTACGCATACCTGCTCTACTGGTTTTACCTTTCTGAGACTGGGACAGGAAGCTGACAGTGGTAGTGGAAGTAGGAGGCTCTGATACGATTGCTTAATTCTCAAGTTAGGGATCAGATGATTCTGCCAGGTGCAATGGTGGAGATGTGTCATTTCAATTCCTGCCTGCCTCATTCAACTGACCAACCTGGCTGGCTTTTCTTACTGTAATTAAATGGTTGGTACAATGTGAGCATTTGTAGATGGACAATAAGAACTTCACATCTGTCTAGGACTATAAATGTAGAAGTGTGCTTCCTGCAGATGAGCCCACATAATTGGCCAGCATGTTTGAGTTCTACAGCTGGGGCTTCTAGAAGCATGCTGACTGCCCTTCCATACTTTCTGAGTTCCAAATAGGCTTACAGAATCCCACTGTGGAGTACATGGATAGCATGATCTACCTTACCAGTCTCGCTGCCTGTTCCTCCCACTCTCCACACACCAGTCACACACACCTTCCTTCAGGCTCTCCAATACTCCTTGCTCCTCCTATCCAAAAGTCCTCATGCGCTAAGTAGACTGTGTACCATCACCACCACCCTCCACCCCTTCCTCACTTAGCTGAGTCCTCCATATCCTTAAGGTCTCCACTTAGGCATCACTTCCTTCAGGAAGCCTTTCCTAACCCACCCCTGCACCCACCCCCACACTATCCAGGTCCTCTGGGTATATGCTCTCTTTCATTCTATACTTCTTTGTGGCATTTGTCATAATTATAACTGGGTACTAATTGCATTAGTAAGTTCTGTGGGAGTAGAGACTGTCCTGTTCACCAGGGTGTCCCCAGCCTCTAGACTAGTGTCTGCCATATAAAATGTTCTCAGCAATAATTTATTGAAAGAAGGAGTGAGGCAAACTATTTCTATCAGTCATATTTAAAATTCATGTGGCCCAAGGATTTGGATTACTGCAAGAATCTGCTGTCTCAGTCAAGTTTGTGTTCCTTGCCACTTTATCTTCCCAAAGTCATGATTAGGAATCAGTTAATGATGGCAGACTGGTGCCCATGACAAACCGACTGATAGAGTTTGGATATTTGTCCCCTCCAAATCTTATGTTGAAATGTGATTCCTAGTGTTGGAGGTGGGGCTTGGTGGGAGGTGTTTGGGTTGTGGAGACAGATTCCTCACAAATGGCTTGGTGTCCTCCCCGCCCGCCTTGGTAATAAGTTCGTAGGATATCTGGTTGTTAAAAAGTGCCTGGCATCTCCTCTCTCTCACCATGTGACATACCTGCTCCCCCTTTGCCTTCCACCATAAGTAAAAGCTCCCTGAAGCCCTTCCCAGAAGTGGATGCTGGTACCATGCTTATCGTACAGCCTCCAGAAACATGAGCCAAATCAACCTCTTATCTTTATAAATTACCCAGCCTCAAGTATTCCTTTATAGCAATGCAAATGGACTAAGACACTGACTTGACTTTGCGAGTCCTTTTGCCATGTGTTTTTATTGACATTTATTTTATGCCTAGCATTTGTGTAATCTTCCAAGTGCTTCCAAGAACTAGCAGAGCCCAATGCTGTTGATGGGCTCTGCTAGTTCTCCAGTTACAGGAATCCCAACCCTTCACATTGTAGATGGTGAAATGAAGATGTCTAAGTGACAGCACATGGGAGGGCAGGATGGGACCCCAGGAGCTTACACAGTCTTCCTAAGTGGTGCCAAGAACAGCCCAGCAGCCACTTCCAAAAACTGATACGAAAACAAGGAGTGGTAAAGTGCCAGGCAAGCTGTGCCAGAGCACAAGCAGCAGGCACAGGGCTTCAGAGCAAGGAGTCAAGCCAGACAACCCGGCTTAGAGTCCTGCTGTGCCACTCACAAGCCATAGACTATGGGCATGTTTATAAAGCCCCAGATCCTCTGTTTCCCATCATGAACGGGATAGTACCTGCCTTGGAGGTTGCTGGGCTGACACATACGTAGAGAGGTGCCTGGCACCTCGTAAGTTCACTATATGTATTTTTATTGGATACTTTAAAATTATTTATTTCCATCTTTTATTCAGAGATGGAAAGTTCTGTAGCAAAGCAACCAGTCAGAACTGAACAACCTTATTAGGTTAATTTAGATTTCTGCATAAGAGTGATTGACCTCCCCTGGTAAATGGACACAGCCCATAACATTTTAAAGGCTTTGCTATTGATTTCTCTGTGAAATACTTTTTTTTTTTTCTGTGAATCTTTTTTTTTTTTTTTTTTTTTTTCAGAGGTAGTCTCATTCTGTTGCCCAGGCTGGAGTGCAGTGGCACAATCTCAGTTCACTGCAACCTCCGCTTTCCCAGGTTCATGCAATTCTCCTGCCTCAGCCTCCCAAGTAGCTGGGATTACAGGCACACACCACCACATCCGGCTAATTTTTTGTATTTTTAGTAGAGATGGAGTTTCACTATGTTTGCCAGACTGGTCTTGAACTCCTGACCTCGTGATCCGCCCACCTCGGCCTCCCAAAGTGCTGAGATTACAGGCATAAGCCACCGCACCTGGCCCTCTGTGAATCATTTCAAGTCCCACGTTAGCTTCTCTTGGCATCTTGGCTACCAGTAACTTAGACACAGTGCTGATGCATTTGTTCTCAACTGGAGCTTAACTTTGAATATTCTCTCTATTCTCTTTTCCAGTTGTCTTTATAGAGGACAGTTTTTAAAAGAGTCTTTTTGTCTGGAAGCTTAAGTGCTTCTTGCCACCTAGTTACTAGAGGGGGTTGTTCATTACAGGTAAGATGCTTTGGATAAAAGGCTGCTGTGAAAATCACTCTTACACCTGTAAGTTTTTCCTTCTTCTCCCAAGGATAGAGTTCATTTAAATCAGCCTTGTCAAAGGAGCACCAAGAGGGTCTCTAGGGATCTCATGGCCACCTGAGCTTCAGAACTCTGCAGCTGAGAACAGCTGTAAGGGGACCCTAGGGACTGTCAGCAAAGCCACCTTTTTCTCCACCCTCCTCCTTTCCTCGTCTCTCTCTGCCCCTGTTGACAAATCTTTATTTCTGTGGTAGCCAATTATCATCCGCTCCTCCCTTCCTTAACTCACCCTCCCCACCTGCTCCTCTTGACTGAGTGAACGACCCTGGCTCCCCTCTTCTGTTAACATGCACATCTTACCATTTTCCCCTTGTCTTTGGTTAAAAATAACCTGATGTATAGATGGTGACAAGGCCTGGTCAGAAATAGAGACCTAAAAGCGTGAAAAATTGGGGAAGATAGAAAATGCTTTGTGGTACTGGGGGAAAGAACAGAACATGGAGTCCTCTACCCTGGGCCTGTGTTCAAGTTGTGACATTCACCTACCTTTGACCCAGGGCAATTTGCCTAAACCCCTAGATCTTCTTTCTTTCATCTCTGGTAATGTAGGATAATGCCTGAAGTTTAAAGACTATCACATTGACCATGAGGGACAATCATAAAGCAACAGCGATTGTCATGTGTGTCCCTACAAATCCACTTTTGGGGGGCTGTTTGCCTTCAGAGATGAACTTTATGGCAGTTCCCAGAATTCCTCAGAGACAGCTACTTTTAAATAAGCTCTGTATTCACTTTTAGCAAGGGTCTCATTTCAGTAACTTACAAATCCAGTCATGTAACAACCACAATCCTGAAATACATTTAGAATTGAATATTCTCCCCTCATCCAGCTTAGGCCTGCTTTAGGCTGGAAGCCAAGAGCTTTTTGCTATCCTCCCTACTCCTCCCACCACCCAGCATTTCCCAGGATGAAAGGGCGGGAAGGTAGGGAGGAGAGATAAGGAGCATGAGAGGGCTGATTGAATGACACCTTTGACGTCCTTGGCCTTGGTTTCCTTTGGGCATTGTCAAAGCCCACCCTGGGTGCCTCGGACTCCTCTGGCCTCTCCTGTGGCTGGCCCTTGCAATGCCCTTCAGCATCTGCCTCCAACAGACTACCACTGTCACTTCAGGCAGGAAGCTAGTAAGCTTATTGCCCATTTTAAAATGATCACACCAACATGCCAACTCGAGGTGTCCCATCTGGTCACTCACCCACACTCCCACCCCAGTCATAGACCAATCAGCACTTTTGGCCTGGGATCCATGAGTGTAGTAACTTCCAAATGCATCCTCGACTCCGCTAGACCTTTATTTTCAGGCACAAGTCACATACCAGCCCTGTGTGTCCAAGCTTGAGGTGTCACAAATTACTTTTTCTAAGTACTCTTTATGAAGCTCTTCTCTCTAGCCTTGTGGCAAGAGGGAAGCTCACTGTCAACCCTCTGTAGAAACCCTGATTTGTAACATGGGCTGACTTTTCTACCTCCACCCGTTACACCAGTGAGGAGCCAGAAGCGAAGGGAAGAAAAACTGTTTTGTTTTTTTTTTACTACCCTCCTCTGTGAGTCCTGCAATATAGGGTTCAGAATCTGAGTTACTAGTGTGGAAGTTGTGGATGTAGATGGCGTATCTTGTGACTGCAACCAAAGCTATCAGCAAGTCCTGCGTGAAACCCTCTCACATATATTTGTGAGTTCCTCAGTCATAGAAGCCATGCATATTTGTTCCACAAATATTTACACAGACTTTGTGCTAGGTGGTGGGAATACACCATTGAACAAGAGAAAGGCAAATGACACAACTTGATTCCAGTTGTGGTAAATGCTCCAAAATAAAAGGTTGGCTGTGAGAATTAATAATAAGAGGACGTGGCACAGTGAGGGAGTGGGGTCAGGCTTCCCCCAAGAGGTGGCTAAAGCTAATATTTGTTGATGAGAGGAGAGCTCCATAAAGAGCATGGTAGACAGGCCCCAAGGTAAGACGGCCTTTAGGCTCACTAGAATGTACGTGTATCCAAATCACTTCTCATTAACAAAAGCAAGGGCCTTGCTTTTTTGTTGCTGAACTTGTTCCTTCAATGGCTTGTTTGTCTTTACTAGCCATTTCTGGGGAGTTGAAGCCCAGACATGATTCCCTCCTGAGGTCTAGGCATGTCAGGTTAGTGCCTTATCAGTGGTGTTCTGGTATTTGAGGTTCTTATCTGTGGCCTTCTCTTGTTGCTAATTAGTTCTAAGGAACGTTTCCAAAACAGAAAGATTGCATTTTAGTGGCCAGTGGACCTCAAACTGGCCCACGGGATTTCACATGGGGAAGTTTGAGCTGGGGAGGAACCACGACTGCCTTCCCCAGCGCCCTCCATCTTCCTGGAGGCCAGAGGCTGGTGCCAGTGAATGCCGAGAACAGAGACTGGCTGGCCCCTCCCTTGTGGAGGTTTCTGGGATTATAACTCCATCACTGTGGGGCTCTCAGAGGCAGTTTCTCTGAGAAGAGAAATAACATCTGTACTATTAAAATTGCCCATGAGCTCTCTCTGTTGTCACCAGTAGGCGAACCATGTGTGTGGTGTGACTCTAACGAGGTTATTGGTGGGCAAGCAGGAAACTGAAACAAGGGGGCTGGGAAAAAGATGCCCAAGGGTCAGAGAAACTGAAAAGGAGCCCTTTCGGGAATGAAAATGAGCAAAAGTAAGGAAGTGTGGTATTTTCTTACGAGACCACTTGACAATCAAGGCTTTATGCTTTTTTTTTTTTTTTGAGACGGGGTCTCACCCCCCGGCTGGAGTGCCGTGGGGCGATCTCGGCTCACAGCAAGCTCCGCCTCCCGGGTTCACGCCATTCTCCTGCCTCAGTCTCCCAAGTAGCTGGGACTACAGGCGCCGGCCACCTCGCCCGGCTAATTTTTTGTTTTTTTAATAGAGACGGGGTTTCACTGTGTTAGACAGGATGGTCTCTTGTCAGGCCTCTGAGCCCAAGCCAAGCCATCGCATCCCCTGTGACTTGCACCTATACGCCCAGCAGGCCTGAAGTAACTGAAGAATTACAAAAGTGCAAATGCCCTGCCCCGCCTTAACCGATGACATTCCACCACAAAAGAAGTGAAAATGGCTGGTCCTTGCCTTAAGCGATGATATTATCTTGTGAAATTCCTTTTCCTGGCTCATCCTGGCTCAAAAAGCTCCCCCACTGAGCACCTTGTAACCCCCACTCCTGCCCGCCAGAGAACAACCCCCCTTTGACTGTAATTTTCCTTTACCTACCCAAATCCTACAAAACGGCCCCACCCTTATCTCCCTTCGCTGACTCTTTTCGGACTCAGCCCGCCTGCACCCAGGTGAAATAAACAGCCCTGTTGCTCACACAAAGCCTGTTTGGTGGTCTCTTCACACGGACGCGCATGACAGTCCCCATCTCCTGACCTTGTGATCCGCACGTCTTGGCCTCCCAAAGTGCTGGGATTACAGGTGTGAGCCACCGCCAGCCGCATTATGCCTTTTACAAATGTTTCCAGGCATTCTCAATGGGTACTTCTTTTAAACTATTTTTAGCATGAGGTGGGATGAACCACCAAGAAAAAACAGGCTAGGAAAGGTCCATCAGTATCAGTGCTAGACAAGAATGCAGGTCTTGGCCGGGTGTGGTGGCTTAAGCCTGTAATCCCAGCACTTTGGGAGGCCAAGGCGGGCCAATTGCCTGAGGTCAGGAGTTCGAGACCAGCCTGGCCATCCTGGTGAAATCCTGTCTCTACTAAAAACACAAAAATCAGCCTGGCGTGATGGCGGGTGCCTGTGATCTTAGCTACTTAGGAAGCTGGGGCAGGAGAATCACTTGATCCCAGGAAGCGGAGTGTGCAGTGAGCCAAGATCACGCTCTTGCACTCCAGCCTGGGCGACAGAGCGAGACTCCATCTCAAAACAAAACAAAACAAAATAAAACAAAACAATTCAGGTCTTGTCTCCCCACTGTACCCACTTCCTGTCAGCCTGCCTTAACAGCTCATCCTCTCAGGCTTGGTGCTGAACCCCAAAATTGGCCTGGTTATGGGGGGCACCCAGCAAGGTCTCCTCACAGCCCAATCATGTTCTGCCTCCTTGAAAGTTTTTCTCTCTCCTAAGAGTATTGATATAAACCCCTTTTTACAGGAGGTAACATTTCCATTGCCCCGCTCTGCTCTGGGCCAGGCATTCCTGACTGCCTTGGCTTTTTCAACCAGGTAAACACCTCCATCTGCTATGAAAATGCCTCCCTTCCTGCTAACATCACCCTTGAGTTGAGGCCATTCCACAGATAACTTGACAGCCCTCAGGGCCCCCACCCACTATTGTAACTACCCCTCCTCCTGTATTCTGCCTGGAGGTGGGATGCAATGGGTCATGGCCAAACTCAGTTTCCACCTATTGGTGCAAGGTGTGGTAATTGCTGTTTGTATTCAGCTCAAAACAAAGGGAAATCTGCGCTGTTCTACACCCTTGTTCTGATCCTTACTCTGAACTATCAGCCATACATACAACTGACACTGATGATAAGGATAGCCTAACAGCCATGCTTACCCATTGTTCGTCAGAGCACCAGTTCTCAGAGGGCAGCAACAGCAGCACCTGGGAACCTGTTAGACATACAAATTCTCAGGCTCTGCCCCAACCCTGTTTAATTGAAAACTCCTGGGGTAGGATCCAACAATCAGTGCTTTAACAAGTGCTCTGGGTGAGTCTTACTTGAGGCAGCTGGTGTTCTCCACCATCTAGTTCATTAGAATCACCTGGGGAGAGTTTTTAACCCACACCATTACCCAGGCCCCCACCCAGACCAAGTGAACCAGAATCTGTTGGGGTGATGCCTAGGCAGAGCGTGTTTGTAAAATTCACCAGGTGACTCAAATGAGTGGTGAAAAGTGAGGCTCAGCTTCCTAGGTATTTATTTGTAAGACTGGCGTCTCCCAAATAAATGCAGGGGAATGTAGGCATTACCCAAAAAGAGTTCTGTAGTCTTTGTAGCATTTGAAAAACGCTAGATTTAATAGTTAACACTTAATTTATTTATTTAGAGATGGAGTCTCACTCAGTCACCTAGGCTGGAGTGCAGTGGTGCAATCTTGGCTCACTGCAACCTCTGCCTCCTGAGTTCACACCATTCTCCTGCCTCAGCCTCCCGAGTAACTGGGACTACAGGTGCCCATCACCACGCCCGGCTAATTTTTTTAGTAGAGACGGGGTTTCACCGTGTTAGCCAGGATGGTCTCAATCTCCTGACCTTGTGATTTGCCTGCCTTGGCCTCCCAAAGTGCTGGGATTACAGGTGTGAGCCACTGCGCCCAGCCAACACTTTTATTTTTATGAAGGACTTTTTATACCTTTAATATGCTGAAATGTTCTCCAAGAGGGCAAAGAGACCACAGTGTGCCCATTTTAACAGAGTCCCTTAGAATCAATTTTCCAAGGAACACAGATTTTGGAAGTGCTAAAGTTTTATGCAAAAACTATTTCTATAGCAAGTCAGGTCCCCAGAATGCCATGCACCTGTGCTCTACTTCCCTGCCTCTTTTGTTTTTGTTGTTGGTAGTTTTTTTGTTTGAGACAGAGTCTCTCTCTTGCCCAGGCTGGAGTGCAGTGGCACAATATCTCGGCTCACTGCAACCTCCACCTCCTAGATTCAAGCAAGTCTCCTCCCTCAGCCTCCTGAGTAGCTGGGACTACAGGTGCCCCCCATCAAGCCCAGCTAATTTTTGTATTTTTAGTAGAGACGGGGTTTCACCATGTTGTCCAGGCTGGTCTTGAACTCCTGACCTCAAGTGGTCTGCCCACCTCGGCCTCCCAAAGTGCCAGGATTACAGGTGTGAGCCACCGCACCCAGCCTAGTTCCCTGCCTCTTAAGCCATCTCTTTATCAGAGCTAAGGCCCCCGTAAGTAATGATGATATGAGGAACATCCCTGTTTTTTGATTGCTTGTACGGTTGCTCTCAACAACTCTTTGTTATCCAGCAGCCTTTATAAAGTTATATAACAAAGTTTTCTTAGAATTTATGCTGGGGGAAAAGTATATCTCTCTGGGTGAACCATTGTACCTCCTTAAATTAGATAATGAAAACTTTGGTGCCCATGTGTTGTGTCAGAAACTAAATATTGAGTTTTGTCCCCGATTACAATTGATTAGTTTGAGTATATTTTTACCTCCCCACAACTGTAGTCATTGGTGTCATTTCATCTCTTTTAATGGTTTCATGACTTGGTAATATATTTATCACCATCTATTTTTAATCCCTTTTAGAAGATTTTTTTTTTTTTTTTGAGACGGAGTCTCACGCCCAGGCTGGAGTGCAGTGGCGCGATCTCGGCTCACAGCAAGCTCCGCCTCCCGGGTTCACGCCATTCTCCTGCCTCAGTCTCCCAAGTAGCTGGGACTACAGGCGCCGGCCACCTCGCCCGGCTAATTTTTTGTTTTTTTAATAGAGACGGGGTTTCACTGTGTTAGACAGGATGGTCTCTTGTCAGGCCTCTGAGCCCAAGCCAAGCCATCGCATCCCCTGTGACTTGCACCTATACGCCCAGCAGGCCTGAAGTAACTGAAGAATTACAAAAGTGCAAATGCCCTGCCCCGCCTTAACCGATGACATTCCACCACAAAAGAAGTGAAAATGGCTGGTCCTTGCCTTAAGCGATGATATTATCTTGTGAAATTCCTTTTCCTGGCTCATCCTGGCTCAAAAGCTCCCCAGTGAGCACCTTGTAACCCCACTCCTGCCCGCCAGAGAACAACCCCCCTTTGACTGTAATTTTCCTTTACCTACCCAAATCCTACAAAACGGCCCCACCCTTATCTCCCTTCGCTGACTCTTTTCGGACTCAGCCCGCCTGCACCCAGGTGAAATAAACAGCCCTGTTGCTCACACAAAGCCTGTTTGGTGGTCTCTTCACACGGACGCGCATGACAGTCCCCATCTCCTGACCTTGTGATCCGCACGTCTTGGCCTCCCAAAGTGCTGGGATTACAGGTGTGAGCCACCGCCAGCCGCATTATGCCTTTTACAAATGTTTCCAGGCATTCTCAATGGGTACTTCTTTTAAACTATTTTAGCATGAGGTGGGATGAACCACCAAGAAAAAACAGGCTAGGAAAGGTCCATCAGTATCAGTGCTAGACAAGAATGCAGGTCTTGGCCGGGTGTGGTGGCTTAAGCCTGTAATCCCAGCACTTTGGGAGGCCAAGGCGGGCCAATTGCCTGAGGTCAGGAGTTCGAGACCAGCCTGGCCATCCTGGTGAAATCCTGTCTCTACTAAAACACAAAATCAGCCTGGCGTGATGGCGGGTGCCTGTGATCTTAGCTACTTAGGAAGCTGGGGCAGGAGAATCACTTGATCCCAGGAAGCGGAGTGTGCAGTGAGCCAAGATCACGCTCTTGCACTCCAGCCTGGGCGACAGAGCGAGACTCCATCTCAAAACAAAACAAAACAAAATAAAACAAAACAATTCAGGTCTTGTCTCCCCACTGTACCCACTTCCTGTCAGCCTGCCTTAACAGCTCATCCTCTCAGGCTTGGTGCTGAACCCCAAAATTGGCCTGGTTATGGGGGGCACCCAGCAAGGTCTCCTCACAGCCCAATCATGTTCTGCCTCCTTGAAAGTTTTCTCTCTCCTAAGAGTATTGATATAAACCCCTTTTACAGGAGGTAACATTTCCATTGCCCCGCTCTGCTCTGGGCCAGGCATTCCTGACTGCCTTGGCTTTTCAACCAGGTAAACACCTCCATCTGCTATGAAAATGCCTCCCTTCCTGCTAACATCACCCTTGAGTTGAGGCCATTCCACAGATAACTTGACAGCCCTCAGGGCCCCACCCACTATTGTAACTACCCCTCCTCCTGTATTCTGCCTGGAGGTGGGATGCAATGGGTCATGGCCAAACTCAGTTTCCACCTATTGGTGCAAGGTGTGGTAATTGCTGTTTGTATTCAGCTCAAAACAAAGGGAAATCTGCGCTGTTCTACACCCTTGTTCTGATCCTTACTCTGAACTATCAGCCATACATACAACTGACACTGATGATAAGGATAGCCTAACAGCCATGCTTACCCATTGTTCGTCAGAGCACCAGTTCTCAGAGGGCAGCAACAGCAGCACCTGGGAACCTGTTAGACATACAAATTCTCAGGCTCTGCCCCAACCCTGTTTAATTGAAAACTCCTGGGGTAGGATCCAACAATCAGTGCTTTAACAAGTGCTCTGGGTGAGTCTTACTTGAGGCAGCTGGTGTTCTCCACCATCTAGTTCATTAGAATCACCTGGGGAGAGTTTTAACCCACACCATTACCCAGGCCCCACCCAGACCAAGTGAACCAGAATCTGTTGGGGTGATGCCTAGGCAGAGCGTGTTTGTAAAATTCACCAGGTGACTCAAATGAGTGGTGAAAAGTGAGGCTCAGCTTCCTAGGTATTTATTTGTAAGACTGGCGTCTCCCAAATAAATGCAGGGGAATGTAGGCATTACCCAAAAGAGTTCTGTAGTCTTTGTAGCATTTGAAAACGCTAGATTTAATAGTTAACACTTAATTTATTTATTTAGAGATGGAGTCTCACTCAGTCACCTAGGCTGGAGTGCAGTGGTGCAATCTTGGCTCACTGCAACCTCTGCCTCCTGAGTTCACACCATTCTCCTGCCTCAGCCTCCCGAGTAACTGGGACTACAGGTGCCCATCACCACGCCCGGCTAATTTTTTTAGTAGAGACGGGGTTTCACCGTGTTAGCCAGGATGGTCTCAATCTCCTGACCTTGTGATTTGCCTGCCTTGGCCTCCCAAAGTGCTGGGATTACAGGTGTGAGCCACTGCGCCCAGCCAACACTTTTATTTTATGAAGGACTTTTATACCTTTAATATGCTGAAATGTTCTCCAAGAGGGCAAAGAGACCACAGTGTGCCCATTTTAACAGAGTCCCTTAGAATCAATTTTCCAAGGAACACAGATTTTGGAAGTGCTAAAGTTTTATGCAAAACTATTTCTATAGCAAGTCAGGTCCCCAGAATGCCATGCACCTGTGCTCTACTTCCCTGCCTCTTTTGTTTTGTTGTTGGTAGTTTTTTTGTTTGAGACAGAGTCTCTCTCTTGCCCAGGCTGGAGTGCAGTGGCACAATATCTCGGCTCACTGCAACCTCCACCTCCTAGATTCAAGCAAGTCTCCTCCCTCAGCCTCCTGAGTAGCTGGGACTACAGGTGCCCCCCATCAAGCCCAGCTAATTTTGTATTTTAGTAGAGACGGGGTTTCACCATGTTGTCCAGGCTGGTCTTGAACTCCTGACCTCAAGTGGTCTGCCCACCTCGGCCTCCCAAAGTGCCAGGATTACAGGTGTGAGCCACCGCACCCAGCCTAGTTCCCTGCCTCTTAAGCCATCTCTTTATCAGAGCTAAGGCCCCGTAAGTAATGATGATATGAGGAACATCCCTGTTTTTTGATTGCTTGTACGGTTGCTCTCAACAACTCTTTGTTATCCAGCAGCCTTTATAAAGTTATATAACAAAGTTTTCTTAGAATTTATGCTGGGGAAAAGTATATCTCTCTGGGTGAACCATTGTACCTCCTTAAATTAGATAATGAAAACTTTGGTGCCCATGTGTTGTGTCAGAAACTAAATATTGAGTTTTGTCCCCGATTACAATTGATTAGTTTGAGTATATTTTACCTCCCCACAACTGTAGTCATTGGTGTCATTTCATCTCTTTTAATGGTTTCATGACTTGGTAATATATTTATCACCATCTATTTTTAATCCCTTTTAGAAGATTAGAGAGATATAGCTTTAGTATGATCTTTAAAATGAAAAAAGAGAGGTTGGTACTACTGCAAATTTCTTTCTAAAAACTCCTTGCGCTATCTGTACACAGAAGAGTTGAGTTATAGAAGTGCAAAGAAAAACTCCAAAACTGCCATTGTTCCAACTGTTACCTCCTGTAAAATGTAAGATAAAATCTGAAATTTGTAATGGCCATATGTTTTAAAAGATTATATAGTATTTCTGGAAATGTGACTACATATTTGGTCTCATGAGTATTCTTCATAAATACCTAGTCATCCCAGAAATTCTGCAAGAGTGGACTGAATGTCCTAAACAATACTTTCCAAATGTACATCTATTACTGTGTAAAAAAATATCCCCCAGAATTTAGCAGCTTAAAACAAGCATTTATTATCTCACACAGTTTCTAGGAGCAGCTTAGTTGGATGGTTTGAGTTCGGGATCTCACACAAGGTTGCATCCGAGCTATTGACTGGTATGCCAGTTGTCTCAAGGCTTCACAGAGGCTGGGGAATCCACTTCCAAGCTCACTCACATGGTTGCTGGCATTGGTCATTTGACTGGAGCCCTCTGTTCCTCACCATGTGCAGCTTTCCACAGGCTGCCTGAGTGTCCTAACACATGGCAGCTGGCTTCTCCCAAAGTGAGAGTGGAAAGAGAGAGAACACAAGTGATCGCACTTAAGATGGAAGCCACCATCTTTTACAACCTAATTTCAGAAGTGCAGATTCTGATGTTAAATAACATTTCTCTTCACAGCTTCCCTTTAGCAATACTTCCTTTAGGACAGGACCACAGCCCTAAACTTATGAGTTTTTGTAAAAACTAGCATTGGGATTCTTCTTATTTCAGAGAAGCTTTCTATTTATCAGCTGTAGAGTGTTAGCTGATTTCCAGATGAATGAGATATAGAGTCTGTGATGCCATTAGTCAAGGTTTTGCCTCTGCCAGCCTGTCCCAGGAAGAAGCATCTGATGTAAAAATATAAAGGAGAGAAAAACATGTGAGAGAAGACAGAACTAATAAGTAATCAACTCTTATGATTGTGATGGTTTCCCTCCAGAGTCCCCATTCATTCATTAAAACCAATAGTTATGGCACATTTCCCATGTTGTGACATCATTCTAGGTACTGAGGATAACACAGTAAACAAAACAAAGTCCTGCCTGCAAGGGGCTAACAGTCTGTGAATGTCAGAGCCAAGTATTCCCAGGAGAAGAATACAGAGAAACCAAATATTTTATTTAACAAACACTTAAATAGTTCTTCCTGTACGTCTGGTACTGCTGCAAGCACTTTGAAAATAATTAAGGCAGCTAATTCTCATAATAACCTACAAATGTTATCCCCATTGTATGGATGGGCCACAGAGAGGTGGAGTACTTTCTTAGGGCCACACAGCTATTACTAGATAGTAAGTCCCAGAGCTGGACTTTGAACCTAGGCAGTCTGACTACAGAGTCCATGTTCTTCACCACCCTAGGCTAAAAAGTGTTGTTCTCTGATTTTTGAGTAATCACTGGTGCCATTTGTAAATTAATCCACAAATAGTAAATTTTGATCACTAAGTACTGGTGTGGAAATTGACCAGTGACCTAACGTTATAAGTTCCTCTTTTCAGAAATCAGCCAGGCATGGTGGCTGGCCGGGCACAGTGGCTCATGCCTATAATCCCAGCACTTTGGGGGGCCAAGGCGGGCAGATCACTTGAAGTCAGGAGTTTGAGAGCAGCCTGGCAAACATGGCAAAACCCCATCTCTACTAAAAATACAAAAATTAGCTGGGTGTGGTGGTGTGTGCCCATAATCCCAGATATTCAGGAGACTGAGGCACTAAAATCGCTTGAATCTGGGAGGTGGAGGTTGCAGTGAGCTGAGATCACACCACTGCACTCCAGCCTGGCAACAGAGCAAGAATCTGTGGAAAAAAGAAAAGGAAAAGGAAAAGGAAAGGGAAAGGTAAGGGAGGGAGGGAGGGAAGGAAGGAAGGAAGGAAGGAAGGAAGGAAGGAAGGAAGGAAGGAAAGAAAAGTTAAGTTTCCTGTAACCTGTGTCCTTTCGCTGCATGGGAAATCAGTATCCCCAGATAGGGCATTCCAGACATGTCCTGAGACAACCAACAGGAGAGGAGAATCCAAAGTTCTGTAGGCATCAAGTCCAAATGATGAGGTAGAGATGGAAACCAGAAACCAAGCAGTGACATTGGAGGCCCATCTGGTCCAGGGCATGACAGGATGAAGCAGGATGAACAGGTCAAGGCAAGAGGGTCAGGCTGGAGGCTGTGGACAGCAGGTCCTGGATGGTACCCAAGAAGTGCTGCCAGGATGGGAATAGAATCTAAAGGACACTCATGAGCAAATCAGTTTCACCAGATTATCATCCTAACTCACTGACCATGACTGTTATGATGATCCAGTAACAAACAAAAATGTGTCGTTTTTCTCAACATGTTGTAAGAAGTCATTTCTGCTCTGGTTTTTTCTTTTCTTTCTTTTTTGTTTAGAGACAAGGTCTTGCTCTGTCACCCAGGCTGAAGTGTAGTGGTGTGATAATAGCTAACTGCAGCCTCAAACTCCTAGGCTCAGGGGATCCTCCCACCTCAGCCTCCCAAGTAGCCAGGACTGCAGGCATGCCATTTTGCTTCACTTAGTTCATTCAAAAACACTTATTGGGAAGAGAATAGATGTAAAATGGTATGTAAGATGCTGCTTAATATATAAAAATGAGTAAGACTTGAGACCTACTTTCAAGGAACATATGGTAAAACTAACATGGGTAAGAAGAGAAATCTATACTAAGATGCATTAAATGAGGTCAATGAATGATCACCATTATGATGACAGTGATGATGATGGTGAAAGAAGCTATAGAGAGTAAGATGAGTGTAATCACATTCAGATGAAGGGATGGCAAAATCAAAAGGAGAAAGAAGAAATCATGGGCAACATTTATCCTAAATAATGACGTAGGGTGGTGTAATGGCAAGACATGGGCTGACCTCTCAGATCGTACAATTTCCATGTGCCTCAGTGTAACCACTCTTCATTGAACTTTAGAGTTTCTTTTTTCTTTTCCTTTGGAAAATTAGCAAATACTACTAACCTATTGTAAGGATCGAGTGGAATAATGCATGTCAAGATCCCTGCACAATGCCTGGCTCATAGTAGCTATTTTCTAATGTTTATTTTCCTTCCAAATTAAGTCTACTTGTGTAACATGCTTCATTCCTTAATTGCCATTATCTGTTGTATTAACTATGTAACATATATAAAGACTTTTAAAAAAACAAATGTTCTGGCTGGGAGCGGTGGCTCACACTTGTAATTCCAGCACTTTGGGAGGCCGAGGCAGGCCGATCTCTTGAGGTCAGGAGTTCACGACCAGCCTGGGCAACACAGTGAAACCCCATCTCTACTAAAGATACAAAAATTAGCCAGGTGTGTTGCCTCAAGCCCGTAATTCCAGCTACTAGAGAGGCTAAGACATGAGAATCGCTTGAACCTGGGAGGTGGAGTGCAGTGAGCTGAGATAGCGCCCAATGCACTCCAGCCTGAGTGATAGCATGAGATTCTGTCTCAAAAAAAAAAAAAAAGTTCTTACCTCTTGTTAAGTATATCTGTTATGTAACTGATTGATTAATTTTAGCTGTATCATTGCTCTTGTTCTATTAACCTTATGTCTAAAAAGCAAATGATGTACAATGTACTTTCCTGGCCAAAAAAAAAAAAAAAAAAAACACAATAACACAATAAACAAACAAGAGAACCATTGTGAAAGTGGTTTTCAAACTATCAAGTGTGGGAAATGGTATTGTCATAATGTGTACCTTATGTTCCCTCATTTAGAAAGAAATCCCTGCCCTCTACCCTTCGAGTGGGAGACACCTTTAGCAGATTTGAACTGGGTTTTTACCCTGGTGTGTCTCTGGGCAAGTTTTGCAGTAACTGCAGTCTCTTTCTTTGGAATAGTTAGGGTCTGCTTGAGGCTGACTTGGAACTTGGCCAGTGCTTTCCATAGAGGTGCAACATTGCACATGTAAAAAGAAAACAGATCAGAATCTCCTGTAGCTGTGCTGTCTCGTTCCTCAGCTAAAGGTCATTCTTAATCCTTCTATAGCTCCCAGAATGCTGTCTGCAGTGGTTTTTTAAGTTCTCCAGGGAGGAAATGGCATCTTTAAAGCAAAGCAGGAAACAGTCTCTTCACGGGAGCAAGAGACCACAAATGTTCCAGAATTTCATTTAAAACACTGCAAAGATGAGTTCTAGGGAAATTGATGGTCGTGTTTTTCCCATAGTTAAATTTTGGAACTATATTCCTGGATAGAATTACGGATGGGACTTTAGCCATCAGAATTCTGTGAAAGGGAATGGAGAAAGAGACAAGTCCACGAGCCAGTGTCACCACACACACAGAGGATGGTATTAAGCATGGCTGGGGAGTTCCCAGTAAACCAAGGAACCACCAAGCTGAGATCAATGTGAGACTAATTGCTTCTCAGAAATATAGAAAACAAAATCAACACCAAGAATGTCACACTCAGACTGCTGTGAAGCACATGGCATTGAACACTGAGAACCCATGGGCCTCACTTGCAGAGCTGACTCCTTCCCTTAGCAGCCCCATTTCTCAGGAGGAGCAGCAAACCCCCATCTCCAGTGGAAGGCAACCAAGACCATTTCCCATAGCCACGGGCAGCCCCTTAATCACTCTGAGTATTTTCCACAGGCTGGGCTATATAGAACTTACCCATTCAGAGAAGGGGTTATTTCAAAACTCAAAGTAAATTTGTTCTCTGAATATGATCTCATTTCCACATTTCCTAAGCTTACCAGCAGCTTGAGTTTCCTTTTTTCTATTCATAGCAGTTCCTTCATCTACTTTTGACTCAACCCTTATCAAAGCAGGTATAGTTCCCTCAGACATTTGTCTGGAAAAACCATGTAAGTGACTCAAGAACAAACAACTAAGGAAGCATGAGCACTCCTATATCATCTTTTTGGTTTAGTATCCTTTATTTTCTAGAAGTGATGCTTTTGTATCTAGCTTCTTTGTATGTATTAACTAATAAGACAAAAACAGAAAAATATATACAGATAGAATACATATTTTACACAAATATATATATGTATGTATATAAAATGTGTTGTCCAACACCATTATAATTTACTGCATAAGTTGTACACATTAAACGAAAAAAAAGATAGCAATGTCTCCTCTAAAAGTTATGCCAAAATTAAAACCTATGCCACTTGAAAAGGTTAAAGCATACTATTTCTAACACCTATTAAACTTCTTTGCTTTCTTAAAACATTCTGTACAGATACTGCCTAACTGTGGAAATACAGTACATCCTTTTCCACTTTTAGCCC
>NW_016820218.1:875566-890522 GCF_001698545.2 Rhinopithecus bieti | reverse complement strand
TTTTTTTTTTTTTTTTTGAGACTGAGTCTCTGTTTCCCAGGCTGGAGTTCAGTGGCATGATCTCGGCTCACTGCAATCTCCACCCTCCTAGTCAAGCAATTCTCCTGCCTCAGCCTCCCAAGTAGCTGGGATTACAGGTTCCCACCACCACGCCTGGCTAATTTTTTGTATTTTTAATAGAGACAGGGTTTCACCATGTTGACCAGGCTGCTCTCAAACTCCTGACTTCAAATGATCCACCTGCTTCGGCCTCCCAAAGTGCTGGGATTACAGGCATGAGCCACTGCGCCCGGTCAGAGAGGCTCTTTTCAACAACCAGTTCTTTTGAGAACTAAGAATGAGAACTCACTTCTGCAAGAATGGCACCAGGTCATTCATGAGGGATCCACCCCCATGACTCATATACCCCCCACCAGGCCCCAGTCCCAACACTGGGGGATCACATTTCAAAATGAGATTTAGTGGAGCCAAAGAAACCATATCCAAACCATAGCAGTAACAAACAACAATCAACACCTGTGACTCAGTCACCAACAGCTGTTGCTAATGCTTTGAAACATCATTTACGTTCACCATTTTGAAGGTACAATACTTAAACTCATCAGTAGATCTTATTTAATCTGTTAATAAAGAAGCATCTAACTATATCACATATTTTTAAAAAGTGTTTGATAACTATTCTTCAGTATAATTGGTTTCTTTGGTATCCTATGTATTTAGTTTCATGCTTTTAAAACAGCATTCTGAGAAAGAGTCAAGGGTTCTACAAGACTTCCAAAAGACACCATGTTTTTAAATCAAAGATTGGCACTCCCTGCACTAGGTTTCTTGAACTTTCAGTTATAGATACATCAATCACAACAGAAACATGGTGGATGATAATGGCCAATGCTTAAGGAATTTAATTTAGGCATGGGCTTCTAATACGGGTTCAACCCTCCTTGGGTAATACGCTTCAATGAAAAGGTGGAAAGAAAAAGAACCTATTGTCAGCAAGCTTTCAGAACTGCAAGGCAAACCATTGCATAACCACAGGCTTGATTCACTAGTTGGCCACCTTTATTCAGCTTGTTGAGATTATGATATTCTTGTCTTCAAGGATGATTACAGGTTACTAGGCCTTCAGGTTCAAAATTGCCCTCTGCAGCTTTTGTGAACTTCCCTGACTCCCTATGTATTGCCCATTGAGTTCCCTGATTTTTTGTCGTAGAAGTTCTAACATAACTTTGACTTAGGGTTTCATTTAGAACTCTACAAGAAATAAGGTTCTTTGTCACCAGCAGAAATTGACTTCAATGTCAGGTCCTACTGGACTTGAGATTATTTTTCCCTCAGTTTCAGCTGATTCATATTCTCAATGGCTGACTCAGTTATGACTCAATGATGATGACATCGTTTTAAATTATAAAATTTGAAGAGAACCATGGACAGAAATAGAAGGGGAAAACATGTAAAATGAATAAGAATAAAAAGAAAACATGTCAAATGAATAACAGTGTTCCTTTGTCTTGGTATAAAATGGAAACTTTTCTAATAATAACACATAATTTACATGAGTGCTTTTATAGTCATTATTTGGTTTGATGTCCATAGCAACTCTGTGAGGTAAGCAGTTGCAGAAGCTGAATCTCAGAGAACCTAAAGGACCAGCTGGAGGCCTCAGACGAGAAAGTGAGTCCTGACCCAGGCCGGGAATTCTTCTGCTCTCTGGGCCTGGTCTTCTTCTCACAACACAACATCTGAGGAACCCACAGCCCTTTGGTGAAACTAAATAAAATGACATAAACAGAAAGAAAGAACTGTGTGCTGACTGAAAACGGAATGAGACTGAGGAGCAAAATATTAAATATAGACTGGCTCACGCCTGTAATCCCAGCACTTTGTGAGGCCGACCCGGGTGGGTCACCTGAGGTCAGGAATTCCAGACCAGCCTAGCCAACATAGTGAAACCCCCTCTCTACTAAAAACACAAAAAATTAGCCAGACATGGTGGCGCATACCTGTAATCCCAAGTACTTGGGAGGCTGAGGCAGGAGAATCGCTTGAACCCGGGAAGCAGAGGTTGCAGTGAGCTGAGATCGCACCATTGCACTCCAGCCTGGGCAACAAGAGCAAAACTCCATCTCAAAACAACAACAAAAACTAAATATAGGCACAATGCCTAAGTTTTCTGGGTAAGCTCTTAATGTTCATAACACTCACAGAAGAGAAAAGAGGACAGAGAAGTATCATTGGCCATTCTAAGGAAAAGAAAGAGATGATCATGTACATTGAAGGTAGGATCCAGCAAAAGTACCTGGAAATTAGAAACAACAGAGAATCTACCTTAAGTTCTATCTCAATTTTTAACAAGTTTACTGCTGATCTCTTCATAGGTTTGCTTTGTTTTGATATACATACACATACACATAAATATATAAATAAAAATATCTGCATGTATATTTGATGCATTTCTCATGCTGCCACTACATAGTATCATCTATGATGCAAATAATAATGGCTTGGGTTTGTAAATATAATTTCTATATAGTTTGTTGAATCACATGCAACAAAAAATATCTAACATATTTGGTTCTATTCACAAATAAGTAAATAACTCCAGGTCTTTGTTGTTTTTTATTGCAATTAGGACAGATTTTTGTTTTGTTTTTTAATTATCTCTTTCCCATCTACAGGGAAAACTTCGTGCTTATAAAAAGAAAAGGAGGCTGGAGGGCCCTGGCTGGTCGCTAAGCATTGTACATGCAGCCAGTTGCTACACAGGTTTCCCGATCCTAATTTGAATCTCAGGGGCCAGAGCTGTGTGTGTTCCACAAAAGGCCCTTTGAAAATCCCTTCCCTTCCTGGTTTGACAAAGCCCTAGACGAATGACCTTTGAGGGACGGACGCATTGGTTTGGCTTGGCCTCTGATCTCTCATGAAGGACTGTGAGCCACACTTGTCTGGCTGGGATCTGCTGCCTACTTCCTCCATTTTATTTAGCTCTTTGGTTATTTTCCTAATGAGCTGTCTGTTTGCCTCCAGCCTTCCAGCCAGAAGATGAATGTTTGGAAATCATAAACTAAGTATGCAGCACTTCGGACCTAAAAGGAGCCGTTCCATACATTGTGAAATCCACCTACTCTGGAGCACTTGCCGGGGCTGTCCCTTTATTCTATTTGGCTGTTGGCTGGGCAGTCATGCTACCCTCCAGTGAGAGCTGTCCCCAGCCTTGCATTTACATTCTCCCAAATGCCCACCTCCATAGCTGCCCTTACTCATCTCCCCCACCTTGCCAGATGTGCTTAGGAAGCTAACAGGCAGACCATGCACATGCTTAGGGCAGCAGCAATTCACAGAAGAGAAGGAAAAATTAAAAATATTTTAATCAACCAGGTGGTTACCATGGGAGAAATTTTTCTATTTATGTTCTGGCTTTGAATAGCTTTTATTTTGAAGATGGGGTAGCAGGAAATGAATCTTAATATCTTTGATTCATGGAAACTTTAAAGGTCTTTATCAGGTACTGCTTTCTAGAGTTCTACAGACTGATTTTTGCTACTCCTTGCTTCCCAGTGAGTCTTGCACCCCAAGCTGATGTGACTCAGGAGTTAAATCCTGCTGGAAATCTGGAACTTGTCAAGCCTTTATCTGCCTTAACATGAACTATTCAGCTCCTATTGTTCCACCTTTGCATGACCCCAATTAAGGCAATTATAGAACCCAATACTTTCAGAGTCTTTAAAGCCAAATGATAAAGATTTATTCCTTAATTTTGGAGTAGTTTGGAATCTTCATTTTCGTGGAGTTGATGAACACTAAGTATTTACTCTCTTCACATATGGAGAAAGAATTGTATGACCTCAATCTCTCATGTCTTCTAAAAGACCTAAGTGCATATTTTCACTAGATCCTACATAGACCCACTATATAAAATGGGCATTGATGTTTTTATTTTAAGACGTAGGAGGTGCTATGTAATCAAATTATCCTAAATTGTAAGATGGAGTTTACACACCAAGGTAGAAGCACCTGTGGACAATATGCCCCTAGGAGTCAACTTGGGTGGGTACATGTTTGCTGCGCTGGTTGGACCATTTCTGCTCTAAGTCACGCCAGATGAGGTTGAGAAGATTAGGGGTTGACTTAGCAGCTGTTAGTTACTACCAAATACTGTACAAGCACTAGATTTCAAAAAACTTTGAAATATATATGTGTATATATACATGTATATATATATGTGTATATAAATATATATATAGTGTATATATACATAGTTGCATAAAAAGTAAACCAGGTAGACCGTGTACATCTCTTAAAGGAATTAAACAGCACTTTAAAATAAAATTTAAAAAACTACATTGCCCACAGCATTTAAAATATAGTGTATTTTTGACAGCTTTATGAAGTTTTAGAAAAAATAAAACTATATGCAGAAGACCTAATGATTTGATTTACAGTGCCAATTTTAAAATTGTGTTTTCAGAGTTCAGACAACCAATACATACCCTCACCCCCAGCGCCCCATGTATCCTTTCCTTGGTAGCCTCATGCTGGGCAAGAACAAAGGGACTGAAGTGGCAAGATCTACTCCACATTCTCTCCTACTCCTTCTCCTTCTACCCCGACAGGAAGAAATCATGGGGAGGGAGATTTCTGTAAACATGAGGCTCTTGCTCAATGCTCTGGGGAACATAAACCCCAAGTCCTGGCAGAGGGGAAATCTTCTCCCACTTTCTAAAACTAGACAGTCGGGCCTAGTGTGAACCGTGGAGTTCAGCAGCACCGAGCCATCCTGAGTGGTCACAGTGTGGCCACATCAAATCGAAATACACAGGCAATTTGAGTATATTTCCCCTGCCAGTTTAGGATGGAAATGAGAGTGAGGGGAAAGGCCCCAAGAGCCCCAACCTTTTACCCCCCCCCCCCCCCCCGGTCACTGGTCGCCTCCTTAGGACCTCCAGGACAAACTGCTCCTCTCTGTGGTGTGGGATTTGCTTGCGGAGACAGCGCATTTGTTTAGCCTTACACATGAATGCAGAGCATATGGAGAAGTAAACCTCACTGACCACTGCTTCCCCAAGTGACTTCTCTCCCACGCCCCTCATGGAAAGCCCTACAAAGGGAAAATCAATCTTCTCAGCTTTAAACCTGCCTTCTGTCCTCATCAGATGTTGCCAAGCACGAAGCGTTACGGGGGCTCCTATCACAAAGCAAACAGAGCTGGAGCAGCCGGAAGGAGAGCTGCTCTCTAAAAGCTTTTAAACACTGTTATATTTTTAAAACCACTTACTGAAGAGGTGAGTTATTTTCTACTCCTCCTTCCCCAGAAGCACAGACATTAAGGTTACCTAGAAACTTGTCCAGGAAGCATGTGGCAAATAACAACCATGCAATAGAAACATCCGGATTTGTCATCTAATAGGAGATGGTATCAGCAAGGTCATATTTGGGTAGAGGTGGAAGATGAAACTTCATCAGCTTGCATGCCCCAGCTATTGGGGGGCCATTCCCACATGCTCTGGAGGAAGGAGACTTTGCTTTTATCTTCGCTGGGAGGGCCTTTGATTGGTACAAGTTGGAAATGAGTAAGATCTGAGATTGATGCGTCTCATACTGAAGACTGCCTATGGGAATAAAAAGCAGAGGGAGAATAACAAGACATGAGGTGGGGTCGCCTCTACCCTGGAAGAACATCTAATCTGTAGGATGGAGGAAATGGGATGTACACAGAGAATGACCTGAGAACAAAATTGTTTTATTAAGTTTTAGAAGCAAAATAATATTCCGTGAAGAACCAGAAGGAGCACAGGAAGACTTCTTAGTGAAGGTGGTTTTAAATCAGGTCTTGAGAGACAGTGAGAATAGCAAAGAAGATGGGAGAGAAGGGATGGGGTGGCTGGCATGGTTAGCAAGTCACATGTACTGAGGACATGGATGTGGTGCTGTTTACTTTGATATTTCATTTCCATTATTGTAGGAGAAGGAAAGGGAGATGACTCCTCTTTATTTTTATAACTTCAACTCCAGACTTTCTTAAAAAAAGTCTTCATTTCATGAAAGCAGTTTTGCTGTTTCCAAAGAGTTCATTCCTAATGTGTATTTCCAACCAACACCCTCTCTCTGTCAGATGAGGTGATAACATTTGTAATTGCAGAGAAGCAGAAAAGTGTGACTCACCTGTTTCACCACGAAGACTTTGCCGCAGACGTGGGGCTTGGGGAGATTCAGCTGGCATAGAAAAAGCAGAAGGAGCAATGGGCCACTGGGAAAAACGGTCTCGGGATCTTTGCTGCACCCAATTCCCTTTTGCTTTACCCCAGAATATACCCTTTTTCCAATTCGTCATAAAGAAGGGGGACTACTGAAACTCAGGAATTCTGGAAGTTAAGCTATCTGCAGACTTATTCTGAGGAATCAGTGCAAACCCACAGGGCCAGCTATGGGACAATTCCTGGGCTTTCCACACTGACTTCTTTCCATTCGATGGTCATCAGTTTTATCAGGGGCATCAGGGCTTCTGCGTAAGCCAGTAAAACATGGCCGAAGGTACTTGAGCAACCACAAAAAAATTTGACACTAAAAACATAGGCAGGAAATCTCCACATGCAAACAATTCTCAGGAAGAGGAGAGGGGTGCGTCATAAAAGTCCGGCTGACATTCTACACTCCTCTCAAATTACATGCAGCCAGTGCCGTCGACCTGAAAATATTGAGCAATATTCCAGCCATCCTCTTGTCACATGTGCTTCATGAATGCTGGGCTCATCAGGCAGGAGCACCCAGGTGTCAAAACACTTGCCAGGGGACTGAGGAATGTGGCCACGGTCTTCTTGGCGAGACCTTGACTGTAGGAGGCACCTGACCTCAGCTCCTCTGAAAATGGAATGAGGCACTTTACAGATCTGTACCTGGTCTTCCCCAGTCACTTTGAAAAGGATAAGAGGCAGGAGTTTAAAGTATGAGTTGGAAGTTGAAAGATTTAGTGGCACTTCTGACATCCCATGGTCTCAGGAAATTCAGTTAAGCTCTCTGCAAGTTTCCATTTCCCCATCGCTGAAATGATGTGAATTCATGCTACCTATTCAGCGGATATGAAAATGCAGGAGACCCAGGCATTGTTCTATGTGTGGGAGAGTGTATGTGTATTGGTAACAACTGTTTTCTTTTCCAGACTTACTGTTCTCACTACCCTGATGTATCCAGATCAGTTATAACCTATTACTTAGCAAAGTTTCAGTTTAAATTTGTGTCCTCTCACACACACATAAAACACATACACACACTCAAAAAGGATCAGATTTTTTTTTTTTTTTTTTTTTGAGTCTGAGTCCACTCTGTCACCCAGGCTGGAGTGCAGTGGTGCAATCTCGGCTCACTGCAATTTTTGCCTCCCAGGTTCAAGCAATTCTCCTGCCTCAGCCTCCTGAGTAGCTGGGATTACAAGCACCTGCCACCATGCCCGGCTAATTTTTGTATTTTTAGTAGAGATGGGTTTTCGCCATGTTGGCCAGGCTGGTCTTGAATTCCTGACCTCAGATGATTCACCCGTCTCACCCTTCCAAAGTGCTGGGATTACAGGCATGAGCCACTGCGCCTGGCCAGAATTCTTTGGTCTTTTTTTTTTTTTTTTTTTTTTTCCAGCTACAATATGTTTTCCGGAGTGAGGAAAAAAGAATGTACATCACAAGGCAAAAATTACTCATTATATTGCATGCATCTATGAGAACATATTACAATACGAGCACCATTTTCCCTGGGTGCCAGGGGTGGGGCAGTTTAGCTGGAAAAGCTAAATTCTGCTCCACTTGGATTGAAAACGTTCCGAAGTTTTGTTTATGTGTTTGCTTTCTTGCTTACTCACCTGGGACATCTAATCCTTTAGTGTGAATAGTATCCAGTGCATACCCTCCTGTCCCTCTCCTCAGTCCTCACCCAAATCCAGTAAAGCAAGAGATCAGTAGTGCAGTCAGAGAGCCCACACCAGTGAGGCCAGGGAAGAAAACAGAGCTCAAGAGGGTCCACATGAAGGTTTTCTTCCTCATCTAGTCCCCAGAGGCTTTTTTTTTTCTAAGTAAAACTCCCCAGGAACTAAAAACAAAGGAAACACAAAAAATTCAACGTGGTATAGAAATTTTGGTAGAAGAACTTTTATTGAACAGTAAGATTTAAGATTTCACCAGGTGAGAAGGGGAATTGAAAATTAGGAGAAAAATTCCTAGGGGACCAGTTAGCCAGCACAAGGAACGGGGTGCAGGGAACTTCTTAGGGATATATCTTCCCCTCAATATGGGTAGAGGAGCAGCATCAGAAGCAGGGCGTTGGAGAGAGGTATAGAAGAGAATCCCCTTCTCCTGGCCCAGGCAAGCTACCTGGTGTACCTTCAAGTTCAGGCCAGCTGCTATTCCTGCCCACTCTTGGAGATGAAAAGGTTTCCCATGCCCCCACCTCCTCCCGAGTTAATTCTCTCCAGGTGCTTCTCTTGCTGTAAACCCAGGGTGCTATTAGCAGGCTCCTTTTTGTTCTCTTGCTCAAATCCTTTCCAACCTGCGGAACTCTGCTGTTTCTAATTTCTAACCCCCATCTTGTTTCTTTGCCCCAATATTGAATTCTGCCATAATCTTCAGATCAACTCTAATTGTCTCCATTTTTTTCTGAATGCTAAAACCTTCCAGCCATCTTCTCTTCCACTGCCTGCCCACTCACGAGTCACCTGCATTTCTTACCACACTCGTCATCCTTGTTTCCGTGAACCATCCTCTCCAGGGCTTCCTGCCAGAAAAGTATTTTGCAAGTTTCACTTGAATTTCTACACAATATAATTCTGAACATGTAAATAATATATAAAGCCAATCTATGTTTGGAGCTAAGAGTGACAACCATCTCTCACACTACAGATCCGTCCCAAATTGGTAATGCCCTAAAAATAATAATAAAAATAAGGTGCATAAGAAATACTCAAATCCCTTCGGTTAGCACAAAAACAACTGGTGACCTAAAAATTCAAGGAATGGCTCAGAGTAAAGGGAAATGTAATGTTGACTCTGGTTTACAGAAAGTGAATCTGAGTCATGGCAGACCCTGAAATTTCACATGAACTCATTCTGCCTGTAAATGCCCCGGCATCAATAGTGAGCAAACGTGCATTCTGGCCAGCCAGGCAGAAGCACTTTGTTTTCCATTGTGCGGTGACGCCAGATCCCCATTGCTTCTCACAAAGGCCCTCGTCAAGCCTGTGTGTCATCGCTTGCGTTTGCCACAGCTGCAGCGAGGTGCGTGCAGACCCACTTCCCGACTGCGCATCAAACCGACTCCCTGGGGCCAAGACAGGCAAGCCGGGTCCGCGCGAGGTGCACCGCCACCTGCTGGACTTCATGTGGTGGAGCAGTAGCCTGGAGTGCCTGCGGAGTCCAAAAAGTCCTGTCCTTGAGGTTTGCTTTCAGACAACGGCCGGGCCTGACTGCAAGAACAAAAACACTAGCAGAAATATGCACCCGTTACGCAAACCATTCCTTAAGGCTGCACGTGATCCTTTCCTAACTACAGAATGTGGTGTAGCGTGTATGTGTGCACCAATGTGTATGTGGGGGGGAGGGAGGGTGCACCCATTTGTGGTGGGGGGGTATAATGTGGTGTGTGCATGTGCGTGTGTCTGTACATGACCTCTCAAAGGTAGGAAAAGTGGCATCGTTGTCATACTTCTTGTTGGATTGGTAAGGAATTGTTCAGTTGACAGAGATTTTTATACAACTTGTTCCATTTATTTCCTCGCTACGCTGTACAAGTAGATAAAATGTTCTCGACCAAATGAATTGCCAGTGCTCTGGCTTTCTAGTAGAATTACTCATGACCTAATCACGCTGGAGGCTGACAGCTAACTAATGATCTTTCACTCTTTTCGAAAGACTTTGCCATATGAGAACAAAGACTGTCACGATCCCCCAGCCAGGCAGGGCTGGCCCTGGGCTTGGAGGAGGCGACGAAGACACAGCCAGCTATGGGAAGAAGTCAACCACTTCCATGAGGCCAATTGTGGGTGTCTCAGGAAACAGACAAGTGGAGAGTTTACATTTTTGCCAGATCCTCTGCCCCTTCAGAGACGTGCTCGCATGTCACATGTGTGAGGCAACTTTCCCTGCCTAGGACGTTACTGACTTAAACCCAGGGACACTTCTTGAAGTGGGAGGCCTGACAGACAAAAGCAAAGGTGTCTGATGAATGGCCCTGCTGGCTGGTGATGTGGAATTGTTTGCTGACAGTTCTGGAAACACCAGGGAGCCAACAGATTGAGTGTTCTATATTTTCCTGGCTACTAAATAATAACAACTACAGTTTCCTGAGGGCTTACTCATGCCAGGCAGAAGGCTAACTGCTTTACCTTTGTATTTTTGTCCATGAAATCCTCAAAATTGCTCTATAAGCCATGCACTATGATCAGCCCTGCTTTCCTGGTGAGAAAACTGAGGCCCAGAGGGGTAAGTTCCCTGCCTAAGGTTACACAGCTCAGGAGTAAGGGGAAGACTCAGGTCTCTGCAGGCCAAAGGCCAGGGTCCTAATGCCGACCCTCCTGCTTCCCTGCCATTAGAGCCCTGTGAGGCCCAGACCTGCCCTCTATTTTCCTGCTCATTTTAGGGCCACAGTGACTCACCAGCCACATGCCCACACCACTCATTTTCACGGAGCCCTTGAGTATGAGAGCAGGGCTTGAGGAAAGAGCCTTCGTTCACTTTGTTTTGAGCCAGGGCAACAGACTGGGAAGTGGTTGGAACACACAGTTCTGGGTCAGAGATCAGAGAACAGACAGGACTCCAAAGGCTAAAACAAACAAGATTTCTCACAGCAGCTCTGGCTGCATTGAGACCCATGGGCTGGGGCTGGCCATTCTGTCCCCACGTGGGATAGACTGTGTCCAGAAGGGTGGCCTGGCCTGTTCCTGGCTACAGCAGATGAGGAAACCACTGTCCTGGATTCAGCTCCCAGTTCTGCCACATTCCAACTGAGGGCCTGTGGGACAGTTGTGAAGAGCCACATATGGCAACGTCGTCTCTCAGGAACCCAAGACGCCAACGCTCCTCACTTTAACATGGCAGTAACACCAGCCAGCATGCAGAACTGTTGTGGGGTAATGAATGGAAGCTAGTGTATGAGAAGGAGCTGTTACACTCCAGGACTCTAGATATCAAATTTTATGGTTATCAGTTTCACAGCAAAAAAAAAAAAAAAAAAAATACTCTTATTCTCATATTATTCTTATTAGTTCTGACATGAACTTATGCAAGAAATGGCGAAGGGATATTCTGCTTGCAGTCTTTTGCCCTCTGGCAAAAACTTTCTGGACAGGGTGTCATCGTGTGCAGCTTCCATGATGCAGTTTGATCCTGATAGGTAACAGGAGTGACGCGTTTTATCAAAATCTTCCTGTGTGGCTCAAGGTCACTTCCACCGACACCAGTGCTATTAATATTTCCCCCATTAAGACAACCCATTCTAAGAGCCAAAGAGAATACCATAGTTCCAGGTTTCAGTTTAAAGGCGCTGATGGATGAGAGTAAGAAGGGAATGAATGAGGAAGCCCAGTCCTCCTGCAGGAGCAGGGAAGCTAAGACCCAGGCCAGCACTGTCCCCCTACAGCCTTCCCAAGGGTGCGGGGCAGCCACGTGGAAACTGGCACTCACTAGGCCAAGACAGCAGAGGCCTCCAACCTTCAGACAAAAGCCTTTTGTCTGGGAGGTGCTGGGGGACACCACACAATGCTGTTTCTTTCTAAATTATTTTTTTCCCCTGAATGCTATCTAGATCCTGGAAATCTATTTCCATGAAATGATTTTAAAATATCCTATATGATAAGTGAACACTTGTCATAGACATGAATGTCCAACATTAGGGGTATGGTTAAGTATAGGATGGTGTATCCCATGATGTTTATGAGAGTTTATAAACATGTGGAGGAAGGGTACAATAGCATAAAGGAAGGCTTGTGTTAGGCTCACATATGAAAAATAAAGAAACAAGAAAAGAAAGCTGCAGGCAGGAGCATACGATGGTAGGGGCTGACAGCACACAAGATAAATGCTGAAACTATTCTGTAGGATACTGAAATGGTGGATACTGACCTGCATTCATCAAAACCCACAGAACTGTACAACACAGAGAATAAACCTTAAACTAAATGATAGACTTTAATAATAATGTATGAATATTGCTTCACTAATTGTAACAAACATAGGAGACTAATACAAGATCTTTGTTACAAGATGTTAATAATAGGGGAAACTATGTGCAGGGAAACAGGGCAGGGGGAAACAGCTGTCCTAGCTGCTCAATTTTACTATAAACCTTAAACTGTTCTAAAAAATGAAGTCTATCATTTTCTTAAAACTAAAAATAAAGAAATAACCAGAAGGCAATACATCAAAATATGAATAGCACCGTTTTTGGATAGTGAGATTATGACTAGCTGCTTTTTCATTTTTTACTTTTCTGATTTTCTGCATTTTATCAATCAGGTAAAACTAATGAAAAGTTTTAAAATCTTGTCTGCGTGACTATTCTCTGAGGCAGGAACTGTGTTGGCTCACAGTGCTCTCTGGTCTAGTTCCCCAAACACAGCAGGAATTTAGTAAGTTTTGTTAATAGAGCATAAGCACATTTATATATGTCTTTAACTCTGTCTGCCTTGCAGCCTGCAAGCTGGTCGCCTCATGGCCCGAGAGAGGGCAGCAAATTAAAGTAATAATTGTGAGAGGAACAGATCAGAGCATCTAACGAGTGGTTGGTTGGGTCACTGTAAATTGAAAATCTCTCCTTAAGTGGCAAGAGGCCTGTGTGAGCATCTCGAGAAGCCTCTATTAAGTGGCATCAATGGGTAGAGTGGTGGGTGCGGATATAAGACCAAACCCAAGATATCATGTCATCAAACAAGAGGCATGGGCAAGCCTTTGGCACATAGAAATTGCTGCAGTGGGATTGGTTTGAGAATTGGGAACAATTATACCAAAAGAATTCTTAGCTAAGTGTCTGATTCTTGGTGAACAGTCAACAAATAGTAACTGATACTTGAGAGCATTAGAGGGGTTTGTTAGATCCTAGTTTTAGGATTATTTAGGAATAAAGCTCAGACATAAAGCAATCCTTTATATTAAAATTGTTTTACAATTTACAATGCTTCTTGACATTGATCTCATTAACTGCCTTCATTTGTAACCTTGTACGACTGCAAGCTCCTTGAAGACAGGGCCATGTCTTGGTTTTGTATCTCCCCCTCTTAACACTATGTCTGGCACGTGGTTGGTTCTTACAATGCATAAAGGCTCTTACTGCAAATTCACTGATGCCTCCCATCCAGAGGTGATGTCTATGTATTTTATTTCCCCTTTTGATTCTGGGCCTGTGACTGCTTTGACCAACTGAGTATGGTGGAAGTGACATTATGACACCTCTGAGCCTAGCCTTAAGGCAAACTTGGTCTCTTGGAGCCCTGAGCTTTCATGTAAGAAGCCCAGCTACCCTGCTGATGAGTCCCTGTGGAAAGGCCTAAGACCACATGGAGAGGGAGTGGAGCCCAGCAGAGTCCAGCCTTCCAGTCTTCCTCGTCAAGGGATCAGATAAGCCAGCAAAGCCATTTTGACCAGTCCAGATCAGATCAGCTGCTATTTGAATATCTCAAAGGACTCCAACTGACTCCACAGGGAGCAGAACCAGCCAGCTGAGTCCTGTGTGAGTTTCTTACCAATAAAAGTCATGAGATACCTTGAAATGATTGTTTCAGCCACTAAGCTGGGGTCGTTTTTTAAGCAACAATAGAGAGCTAGAACAGCTCTTACTAGATGTTTGCTATGGATGGATAAATGGATGGGTGGATGGATGGATGGATGGATGACTTAGAAGGGCCATTATTTTTCCTAGAGGAATAATGCTCAGAGATAAAGCAATTTGCCAGAGTTCCTGTAGTAAGCATTTGTCATTATTTCCTCCTCACTTAGCATCTGAACCTCCTTCTCCTTTTGGAGAATTTTTGGTCTTATTAGGTAGAGCTACTTCAAATTACAGAAACGAAAATATCATGTATGCCCTTCCACAGCCTTCCTTAAAGGTAAGGTACAAGCCCGTGGTGCAAGATCTTCCAGTGAGACACTCCTGCCTCAAACTGTGAATCAGAAACTGGGGCAGGCTCCATTCCAGTGGCTGTGGGGCAGCAATTGGAGTCCCAGCAACACAGACCCTCCAGAAGCCCTGCAACCATAGCCCCAGCAGCAGGGTCTCATGTCCAGGCTCCCTGGTACAAGCCCCCCAGCCAGGTCCCATGTCTAGTGATATGAGCCAGGGTTGCTGTGTCCGGCAGCAGCAGTATCTTCACTGCATTGTGAATCCAGGCCATTCTTCCTACCTCCAAGTTTGTCATCTCTCCCTCTCAGGGGTGGGGTGAGCTATGCTATCCTATCTGTTTTTAATAAGTTTCCTCTCTGCTGAAAGCTAGGAACGCTGGCTGACAGTACCAGATATGGATTTCTCATTCTAGGATGCCATGTTCTCCATGAATAGTTCTCAAATGGTGTCCCCAAGTTCCTAGGGTTCTGCAGAGGAAAAACAAAGGGGCAAGAGAGCAGAACTCAGGACCCCATCCCCACACTTCCAAACAAGCCGCTTTTACCTTTTTCTTGGAGACAGAGTCTCGCTCTGTCGCTCAGGCTGGAGTGCAATGGCGCAATTTTGGCTCACTGCAACCTCTACCTCCTGGGTTAAAGTGATTCTCCTGCCTCAGCCTCCAAAGTAGCTGGTATTACAGGCACCTGCCCCCACACCTGGCTAATTTTTGTATTTTAGTAGTGACAGGGTTTCACCACGTTGGCCAGACTGGTCTCGAACTCCTGACCTCAGGTGATCCACCCGCCTCGGCCTCCCAAAGTGCTGAGGGAGGTTGGCACTTGCCCAGTCACTTTTATATTTTTAACACTTTATATTTTAATACTTTACATTA
>NW_016820218.1:855506-875132 GCF_001698545.2 Rhinopithecus bieti | reverse complement strand
CTTTATATTATATTTTAATACTTTATATTTAATACTTTATATTTTAATACTTTATAGTTTTAATACTATGATCTTCTATAAAATTTTCTTTGGAAGAGTAGTTCTGTTTCTAAAAAGCAAGGTTGAAAATGACGACTTACACATATAAAACCATAACCCATGTAATGGATTGTTTGGTGAAGAAAAGAGAATTAAGCAAGAGAAATGGTCACATAAACGTCATAGTGAGCCCTAAAAGAGATGCTTTTGGGGCCGGGTGCAGTGGCGCACACCTGTAATCCCAGCACTTTAGGAGACTGAGGCGGGTGGATCACCTGAGGTCAGGAGTTCAAGACCAGCCTAAGCAACATAGCTAAACCCTGTCTCCACTAAAAATACAAAAAAATTAGCCAGGAGTAGTGGTGGGTACTTGTAATCCCAGCTACTCAGGAGACTGAGGCAGGAGAATTGCTTGAACCCAGGAGATGGAGGTTGCAGTGAGCCGAGATCGTGCCATTGCATTCCAGCCTGGGCAACAAGCGTGAAACTCCGTCTCAAAAAAAAAAGAGATGCTCTTGGCCGGGTGCGGTGGCTCACGCCCGTAATCCCAGCACTTGGGGAGGCCAAGGCGGGTGGATCACAAGGTCAAGAGTTTGAAAACAACTTGGCCAATATGGTAAAACCTCTACTAGAAATATAAAAGTTAGCTGGGTGTGGTGGTGGGCTAGTGGTAGTCCCAGCTACTCGGGAGGCTGAGGCAGGAGAATGGCTTGAACCCTGGAGGTGGAGGTTGCAGTGAGCCAAGATCGCACCACTCTACTCCAGCCTGGGCGATAGAGCAAGACTCCATCTCGAAAAAAAAAAAAAAGAAAAGAGACTTTCTTTGTTTCACAGTAGGTATCTCCAGGGGTGCCTCCTAGTTAAGGTTGGTTTTGATAGAAAAGTAAAACAGGATATTGCGGGGAGAGGCGATGACAAAGACTGTTTGCCAATATACATCTAGATATGGTTACTTAGAAGGTGTAGAAATGGAACCCCTGGGCCTTTCCTTTTGAAGTTTAATGTTATTAGAACATCTCAGTGGGTAGTAGCAGGGCCCTACACGACCAGCAGACTGGCAGTCACACCAGGGGAAAGGCCCATGAGGGATGATGAAATCTAGACTGATGATGCAGGCTCAACCCCCAAGGACATGTCCTTCTCAAGGTGGGTTTGTCCCAGCATGTGTTAGGCTACAAAATCTCCTGTCCCAGGCACCTTGAACTATGGGGAATCCCTCTGGGGCAATGGCTCTGTGTGTGTGTTCATGTATGTGTACATGCACACGGGTGTGCCTGTGCAAACATAGAGTTGCTAACGGTAACACCAGCACTTTCACCTGTGGTGGTGTAGAATGATCCCAGCTGAAGTTGGTGAGAGGGTCATCTTTTCCTGCCCCCCCAGCCATAAGCAAAGGCTGCTGGCAATTGGCCAGAGCCTCAGGACTAGGAGCATCTCTAATCTTCAACCATCACGGGAGGGAGCAGGGTCTGCCTTCAACCCACAGCACACCTTGCAAGGCAGTGAAAGCCCCAGAGCAGCACAGATGGGGCTCCCTGGACCAGGTGGCTTTGGGGTTTCTTAGACTGAGCACTAGAGTTGGGGAGATTCCGGCAGAGGGAAGAAGGACATTCTCTTGACAGTAATATGAAAACTCGACCTATTTTATTTGAATATGTTTTAAAGCGTGGCTTTACTTTGTACTCCAAGCTGGAGAGATAGGAAATGTGTTCTATACACTGTCCTTGGGTTGGAAGAAACCTTAGGGTGACACAATGAACAATGTATACTTAAAGCACTGGTTCTTAACCAGGGAGTGATTTTGACAATGTCTGGAGACATTTTCAGCGGTCACAATGGAGGCAGGGGTCTTACTGATATACAGTGGATAGAAGTCAGGCATGCTGCTAAGCCCTACAATGCACAGCACAGTTTCCCAAAATAAAGAATTATCTGGGCCGGGCGCGGTGGATCAAGCCTGTAATCCCAGCACTTTGGGAGGCCGAGACGGGCGGATCACGAGGTCAGGAGATCGAGACCATCCTGGCTAACACGGTGAAACCCCGTCTCTACTAAAAATACAAAAAACTAGCCCTGCGAGGTGGCAGACGCCTGTAGTCCCAGCTACTCAGGAGGCTGAGGCAGGAGAATGGCGTAAACTCTGGAGGCAGAGCTTGCAGTGAGCTGAGATCCGGCCACTGCACTCCAGCCTGGGTGACAGAGCCAGACTCCGTCTTAAAAAAAAAAAATTATGTGGCTCAAAATGTTAATCTGAGGTTGGGAACCCTGACTTAGAGCAAGAGAGATCACTTCCAACTGGTTAAAAAATAAACCAAGGGAAAAGATGAGAAATGTGTAAGACACCATGTCAGGGAAATATGTTCTCTGAATTTGAAATGTGTAAGAATCCAATATGTAAGAATCCACAGACTCTTATTGGAGGGGCTACAGGCGAGGTGCTGCCATGGATCACATGCTATCAGGTGTATATATATAATATCTCATGTTTATTTTAAATCTTTGGTCTGTCTGGCTGGACATGGTGGCTCATGCCTGTAATCCCAGCACTTTGGGAGGCCAAGGCGGATGGATCACCTGAGCTCAGGAGTTCTAGACCAGCCTGACCAGCATGGTGAAACCCCCTCTCTACTAAAAATACAAAAATTAGCTGGACATCATCTGTAGTCCCAGCTACCCAGGAGGCTGAGGCATGAGAATAGCTTGAACCCGGGTGGCAGAGGTTACAGTGAGCCGAGATCACACCACTGTACTCCAGCCTAAATAACAGAGCAAGACTCCATCTCCAAAAAAAAAAAAATTCTTGGTGTTTCTGCTCTAATATTTTTGCTTTGGGTGGTATGTACTGTTGTCTTGTGCAGTTTTGGTCTTTCTTTTAATGTAATTTTCCTAGTTAAGTATTGACTTCTTCTGTCCTGTGAGCTCCTATTGAAAGGGGGTATTGGCTACTCTGGCACTCTGCATCAGGAAAGGAGTATAAGGGAGGGTAGGTGGTTCTAAAGCCCCAAGCATTAGAACCACCATTCCTACTCCCATTTGCTAACATTCTCATTTGCAACTCCAGCCAGGATTTACCTTTAGCTTTAGGAAGAAGAGCAATAGGGGTAAGTGGTTTGTCATCAGTTCCTAGAATCCATGCTTCCTTCTTGCTTCCATAGCTTCTTCAACATTGCTTTGCAGGAAGGAGCTGCTGCCATGCCAGTTGGACAACTAGCAGGAAGTGGAGATTCTGAATAAATGATTAATTAATTTCACCTAGAGGGACAATTAGAAGAGTAATAACTTACATGTGAAGCAGAGCTGGGTACCAGCTTATCATGGCCTGGACTGTTGGCTCTTTCTAAGTGATCCCACTATCATCTTCATCATGCAGCCCCTGATAGTCCTACCCTTGATCTCCAGAAGCTGATGCTACAAGCATGAGGCAGGGGCATCTGGAGTTCCTGACCTCAGTGACCGCATTCATTCCTGTATTTAAAGTTTCTGAGGAACCTGAAGGCTGACTCAAAACTGCCTGAGATCTTTCCCCATTGTTCAGTTCAAACACAAGCCACAATTGCCTAGGTAAGTAGAAAGGGAAGGTAGATGTCAGCAAAAGCCTGTCTTGCCTGCTGCCACTCTAACAAACACTGGCCAGATAGGCACGGAAAGGACTGAAGAGCTTCACGTTGTATGGAACAGCAGGTCTGGGAAGCAATACGGCCTTGCTTGGTGATCACTTACAGAGAAGTATCCTCAATATCTCCTTCCTCAGAGAAACAAAGCCATTTCCTTAGCAACAAAAGCCCATACTTGTGTACTTTGCTAAAAATTTACAGTGCAAGGCCAAGGCTGAGTGCATGTGTGCACATGTGTGCGCACATGCTGAGCTTTCGAAACAGGCTTTGCTGATGCCCATTTGCCAACAAACCACCTTTTAACCCTGTGTCCTTAAAAAGCTCAGAGTTATAATTTTCAAAAGTTCATAAGTTCGGCCACGCATGGTGACTCATGCCTGTAATCCCAGCATTTTGGGAGGCCAAGGCGGGTGGGTCACCTGAGGTCAGGAGTTCAAGACCAGTCTGGCCAACATGGTGAAACCCCCATTTATACAAAAATACAAAAATTAGCTGGGCGTGGTGGCAGATGCCTGTAATCCTAGCTACTCGGGAGGTGAAGGCAGGAGAATTGCTTGAACCCGGGAGGTGGAGGTTATAGTGAGCCAAGATCGCACCATTGCACTCCAGCCTGGGTGACAGAGCAAGACTGTCTCAAAAAAAAAAGAAAAAAAGAAAAAAAATTTCATAAGTTGGAGAAATTCAGAATAAGTAGTCTTTATTCAAACTAAAAGAAAATCATTTTATTTTCTTCAAAATTAAAACTATTTATTAACTTCAAAGACTTTGACTCTAAACTTAGGCCTGAATATGCCAGCCTTTTTCCCACTGGAGAAACTCAAAATCTTCCCAACCATTCCCCTAGATGCCAGCCAGATGAAGTATTTCTGAACACATATCATTACTTAAAACTTGGGTTAGAAACATTCTGTTATTGAGATTTATATATTATCACTCATGTATGCTCTTATAGAGATACAATTAAAATATTTCAGAGACACATTGTTCTTCTAATACACACAAGATACTGATGAATTACTAGATCATAAGGGCTATCACATATTATGCTTACCAGGTGCTAAGCACTGTTTTAAATGAGTTTTACACATACTAATTTACTTGGGCCTATCAACAAATAAAACAAAGACCAGAGCTAATAAACAAAAAAAGGATGGGTGGATGGATGGATGGATGAATGGATGGATGGGTAGGTAAGCAGCAGGTAATAATAGAATAGATCGATAGATAAAAATTAAAAGTTGAGGCCAGAGCAGTGGCTCATGCCTGTAATCTCAGCACTTTGGGAGACCAAGGCGGGTGGATCACTTGAGGTCAGGAGTTCAAGACCAGCCTGGCCAACGTGGTGAAACCTCATCTCTACTAAAAATGCAAAAATTAGCTGGGCATGGTGGCACACGCCTGTAGTCCCAGTTACCCAGGAGGCTGAGACAGGAGAATCACTCGAACCCGGGAGGCGGAGGTTGCAGTGAGCCAAGATGAAGCTACTGTACTCCAGCCTAAACGACAGAGCAAGACTCCGTCTCAAAATAAAATAAAAGCTGAGTCGATTGACTTGCTAGCCACAGGAATACAGGCTAGGGAGAAATTTACTGAATTAAGCAGTAGCTCACTGACAGGGAAAATTCAGAGTTGTTAAAGGGCTTGCCAGGGTAGGTTCATGTGGTTATTGATAATTAAGGGTTGAAATCCAGTACTTTGGAAAGAACAGAATGAATCTAAAGTTCTAAATAGTGTTGGTCAAAAGAAACCCCATTGCTCGCTGTTTGGGAACAAGTCTTCAGTTAGGACCAGTAAGAGCCTAGCGTCCCATAGTCATTCCAAGTTCACAGTCCTTTATTCAGCTTCTGCTGGTTTGGAGCCAACCTTGAGAAACACAGTAGTCAGTTATGATCCATCCTTCAGAAATGCTCCCATAAGGAGAAAATGTTATTTTACATTCCTCACAACAAATTTTTAAGGGCGTGCAATTATTATCATCCTCATTTTCCAGAGCTGGAGACTAAGGCACTGAAATATTATGTAATTTGCCGAAAGTCAAGCTAGAATTCAATCCTGAGATGTCAGAGCCCATACTCTTAACCCCTCTTCTCAGCCAGCAAGCACAGATTTGAACCCAATTGTTGATGTATATGTTGCCTATTTAAAATAATTCATCATTAAAATTATACTTATCAAGTTGTTTTTAATTTCAACTAAATTAAATGATCAAAGAGTATTGTGCATGATTAGTACTATGACTACACACCCGGTTTAACTTGAGATCTGACTTTAACCTTTGCAAACTGCTTTGTAAATGCTGGATATTTTTTGGAAAAAAAATAGGAATATTTGCCCCTTTTTTTTTACATCTGTTGTCATAGGAACAAAGTCTGTCTCTACAATCATATACATTATACCAAAGCCATCCTGAAGGAGTGAGTCTTTTAATAGTCCCCCTGTTAAAGACTTTCTCATTCTCATTACCCCCACTCACCCTAGTCTTACCTTCTACATCACTTTAAAACTTTTCTAATTAGAAATTAGAGGCATATTTTCTAATAGAAAATGAATTGCACTTCTTTGCCAATCTATCCGTCTCCTTGTATCTGCAACCCATTTAAAGGCCATTACTTTGGGCTCTTTCAAGGGTAAATCTCCCAGAGTTTGAGAAGCACAGAGACGTACTGCAAAATCCGTGACTATCATCTTCTTATATTTTGGAGAGATTTCGTTTTGAGAAACAGAGGATATCTGATAAATTTGATAATTAAGAACATTGACTGAGCTGTGTAATGCAGTTTTTTGTTCCAAACAAGTAGGACCCAAAGTAATGTAATATGATTTTCATGTCACCAGTATAAACCAATACAAAGGCAATTTTAAAAGAGAAGTCCCCAAATTCTCTCAATCAGTGGTGGTTCTATTGGCATAAAAGTACTGCCTCTGAAGATGACTCCTTTAGTGGTGATATATATATATATAAAATATATTTTAGTAGGTTTGTGGAAAAGCTCAGTATGACCATAGCATAAGCTGTACCTCATATGTACATCAAATTTGAACATATCGACAACTGCATAGCTTCCCTTGTTGACAGCTCTAAGGGTTTGAAGGTAATACAGGTGGCAGAATAAGATTTTATTAGAAGAAAGAGTTCCATGGCTAAGAAAATGTTCAGCACAGTACTAGTATATCCTTGAGACTTTTCACAACACAAGGATTCTAAAATTCAATATTCCAAAAGTTCTGTGGCAAACTGAATAATTTTCAGAAGTGAGTTTCCACTGAATTTGCCACATTTTTCTCCTAATTCCTCTTGTAAATGATAGCAATCATTTATAGGCTAGTATTAAGCATCTTATCACTTAGAACTCTAGAATAGTCTTCATTATGGTGACACTGATATCTTTGGAATAATTAGTAAAAGACTAAAATTATGTCCAGTATAGTTTTGCTTTAAAGCATATTTTAAATGGGATTGTTTTTGGAGAAAGGGAATCCCTGAAAGCGATTTAACTTAATATTTACCCATTTACACTTCATTGGGAAGATCATTCGTTCACCACATGCACTGTTCTTCACTGCCACTAGGTGGTGCTCCAGCCATAATGTCGTTTCCTCAGCCTCCGGAACCTGTTCACTACATACTGTCCTAGGGTAGGTCCCACTGAACATGGCTGGTCTTCCAAAAATCACATCCAGTGTGAGGTATGTTTCTAAGCTCCCTAAAGTTTACACAGAACTCCAGAGTGAGGATGACAGTAAAAAAAGTCCGCTATTCAGGAAAGAGAACTCGACCCACAGTGGAAGGAAAATAACTAAGGCAGGTGGAGTAGTAGAGACAAGCCCAGGCTTTTCCCCTTGATGATGTCTTTAGTAGTAACCTAACCATCTACTGCAGTTGCTGGCCCAGTGGTGCTGAAAGGTGAGGCTTGGCCAACACGAGCACCAGGAAAAAAAGATCTGGGAGAAAGACCAATTATGGAGACCTTTGGTCTGTGCCTGCCCAGCTGTGCCTGGTACCCATGCTTCATATCTATCCAGATTTGATTTGCTCTGGGCTAGCAGCTCACCATTTGTCAGCACAGGCGACTTGCCCCAGGAAGACAGACCCTTCCCTGGGCTGTAAACAAAATTTATCTTCCCATTTCCTGGAATTCTGTCAGTTACATTGTATAACTTAGTCAGTTTTGAGTCAGTTCCCAAAAGAATCACATAGAGTTACAAACTTCAAAGAAAGACAATCTCCATACGTGGTTCAGTGTACAAACACGGGCAGTGTGTGTGCATAGTCACAAACGCTAAGTGGCACAGAAAAAGAAGCAATCTGCATGAGCCAGGGTATTAAAAAGACTTCACAGAAGATGTGGCACTTAAAAACAGGACTGCAATGTTTGGAACTGGAAAAGATCTTGGAGAACATCTGGTCTGAAATGTTCATCTGAGTCTTTTTTTTTTTTTTTGAAATGGAGACTCTCTCTGTTGCCCAGGCTGGAGCGCAGTGGTGCAATCTCAGCTCACTGCAACCTCTACCTCCTGAGTTCAAGAGATTCTCCTGCCTCAGCCTCCCAAGTAGCTGACTACAGGCACCTGCCACAGCACCTGGCTAATTTTTGTACTTTTAGTAAAGACTGGGTTTCACCAACTTGGCCAGGCTAGTCTCAAACTCCTGACCTCAGGTCATCTGCCCTCCTTGGCCTCCCAAAGTGCTGGGATTACAGTCATGAACCACCAGGCCTGGCCATTCATCTGAGTCTTAAAGGCTTATAAAGATACCTCAAGAGCCATCCTTGAGGCCAACCAAGGAGGCTTCCAGGTCCCACCCACATTTCAACAGCTCCAGTTTTATCTGTTTACTTTATGGGTGTTTGGTGTAAGCTCTGTTTGAACAAAGAATTCTACTCCTTTTTTAAAAAGTTGGAACCACTGATGTAGTCCAAGCTGCTCATTTTACAGATAACATCACTGAAACACATTGAGAACTTTCCCAAGCTCACACATGGCTTGAACTGAAAAGGTAAGGAACATTTTGGATATGTTGAAGAAGGGTGATATGGTTTGGCTTTCTGTCCCCACCCAAATCTCATCTTGAATTGTAATCCTAAGTGTTGAGGGAGGAACTAGTGGGAGGTGATTGGATCATGGGGGTGGTTTCCCCATGCTGTTCTTGTGATAGTGAGTGAGTTCTCAGGAGATCTGATGGTTTAAAAGTGTAGCACGTCCTCTTCACTTGCTGTCTCTCTCTCCTCCCACCATGTAAGACATGTCTTGCTTCCCCCTTTGCCTTCCACCATGATTGTAAGTTTCCTGCAACCTTGCCAGCCATGCTGAACTGTGAGTCAATTAAACCTCTTTGTTTTTAATAAATTACCCGGTCTCAGATATTCTTTATAGCAGTGTGAAAATGGACTAATACAAAGGGAGACCAGGGTGTCTGCAGGAAACAAGAAAGAACCATATCTGCATCTAACTCACAGGTTAGAAAAGCATGTAGTTGTCAAACTACATGAACCTAAAAGAAGTTTATATTTGCTGCCCAGGTTCTATTCAGAGATATATATCCTCTTGCCAGAGACACAGACATGCAAACCATATTTACTACTTACTAAACCCCAAGCCCATACTCATCAAACTTGAAAGGTAATAGAATACTAATTGCCATTGTCCAGATGACTCTTCTCCATCTTTTGACAAAGTTATTTACTACTGTTTCTCAGAATGGCTCCCATGCAATTAAGAAAAGGACAGTACTCCATGCTGGAGATGATAATCCAGGCTCAGCAGTGGATACACTGGCAGATTTTTAGCAAATTTTATATAAATCAATCTTATTGTAAAATATTGACGCTTCCTCACCAACTCCTGTTTCCTCCTTATTTTACAAAATGTGGAATTAATTTCAGACTAGAGCTTGAGTCAAGCACCTGAGTTGGGAAGATCAAAAGTCAACACAGAGGCTAACCCTTGAAAAGTGCTACGAAATCTGTAATTCAGGTCACAAGGAGGACTCTGTTGCTTTTCCACTCTGCTGGTGAAGAGAAAACAGAAGGTATCCTCTCAGTGTCCCAACGTGTTTAGGTGAAAGATGCCCACCTCAATCCCACTTAAGCACAAAGAGAATTTACAAGTCCAAGCAATGGGAAAATGCAGGGCTGGCTCATGCTCACCTGGGGAAGGAGGAGCTCAAATGGTGTCAGGAGAGCTCAAATGGTGTCTCTCCCTCTCTTGGTTCTGCTTTATCCTGTTGTCTTCATCCTCACTGAGGCTTTCTTGGAGAGAAGACAAAACCCCAATAATTGCAGATATACAAACTCAAAGTTCTCTAGCAAGAGAGCAGCTCTGGCCCAGAGGCTCCAGATATTGAATTGCATCTCATTGGTTCAAATTGTGTCCCGGGGTTTGAGAATTTACCAGGAGTTACCTCCTGGTAGAACTGAGTCTTAAAAGAGGAACCTAAGCCAAGGGCTAAGAGTAGGGGAGGGGTGGCTCCCCAAGAAGAAAAGATAGGTTCTGTTTCAGGAAGAAGGGATATTGAGCAGGTCAGACCACAGCTGTGTACTCCCTTCACCTGTTCAGCCCTGTGCCTCGCTGTGCTAATGGATAAGGCACACCTGATATCTTTGGAGGGCTCTAGAGTAGCTAAATCATAGATACTATTAGCCAAGCTAGCCTGCCCATTCAGTTGTGTTCGTTGAACAAATGTTTATTTATAGTAAGTCACAAACTAAACTGAGCCCATGCAGGGAGGGTTATTGGGTAAATCAACTTCCCAGAACTACTGTGTCAGGAATTACCACAGGCTTCTTTTTGGCCAAGCCCCTGGGGCCACACTTGGAGTCTTGGCTGACTGTCAGCTACTTTTTTTTTTTCTTTTTTTGCCTTTCTACAAGCCCCAAGCCCCAGGTTCCAGCTTTTTTTTTTTTTTTTTTTTTTTTTTGTCTGGATCCTAGATGTTTTCTCTTCTCCTAACTTTGGCTAGGCACAGGACACATCTTTCCAGCTACTTCTGACACTCGCAAAAACAAGAAACAAGATTTTTTCTCTTCATCAGGACTGGAGATTTACTGGGGACTGGGAAATGTTCGAGGATTCGGAAGTCTTCCTGCTTCCTTAGGGTCATTATTCCTGATCATCGCCCTTTTCCAGTTCTCAACCTTCCTGGCATTTCTGCCTCCTCTTCTGTGGCTGAAGTGGAACTCACAGGCCCTCTTGCTCCTGTGCACTGGCAGTGCCAGCTACTACTTACTAAGCACCTACTCTAGGCCAGGCCCTGTGGAAAACACATTATCAGTATAGCATCTCAAATGCTCCTCCCCTCTCCTCTGCAGTAAGTCCTATGACCCTCACCAAAGAGGAAACTGGGGGCTGGAGAGATGAAGTCACTCGCCTGCATTCTGTGGCCAGTGAGTGGCAGCCGAGGAACTGGGACTGGGTCTGCCTGGGACTGAAACCACGCTCTTGACCACCACACTATAGTGCCCTCTGTGGGCCTCTACTTCAGGAAGCCCTTTTCTAGCACGTTCGCCTGAAATCACAGAATGGTAAGAACAAACGAGGGTGCCTGGAACACTGCTCAGGAGCCCCCCAAAGACTCGGGAAGGTCATTGGCATGCCGCATGACCACAAGGCTGAATGATTTCAATCTCTATGTCTGTCAATGCACCACCCCACAACGGCATGCACAGATTTATAATGGGGGTTTTCCTCGTGTGTCGCCCCTGCTGGTATCAAACCAGAACCACCACTATTTTATGTAGTGTTTCTCAACCATATTTTACTCATGTGCCTTTCTGATATGTGCAAAATTTTTACTACCACCATCCCAAATGCTGGGATGGTCCCCAGGGATTTCTTTCCTCCCACTGTGATTTTTGCATTTCTCCATCTCAACCGCCAGTGGATTTTGCCAATGGCAAAATTTCTCCATCTCACCTACCAATTCCTGTAGTTTGAATTACAAAAGAAATCCCCTCCTTTATGTTCCACATATAAAATGTTCATGTAATATTAAGTATCAGAATACACCCAGACATACTTAAAATATTAACGCCCCAGATGGCGTTGGCCCCAACCAATCAGAACTGCTGCTGGTCGTTGCTGCATGCTGGTGAACTGCAGCCTAGCACTGGCCCTGTGTATACTTCCAGAAGTCCTGCAATACTTCCTGGAGGCACCTCTCCCACCACAACTGGGAATCCTGAGCTAGGACCTAGTGTTTCTGCGAATGTTGCCATAGAATTCAACTAGGTGAGGAAGAAACAAAAATGCATATTGCCTCATTCTCTTTCTCCTTTCTATTATGTAAACCTTCCTCCCAACCAATTGCTTCAGCCTGGTGGGGCTGACCTTGCTCTCAGTACAAGGGATGGAATAATCCAAGAGGAGTAACAACAGCCAGCTGTGTCACTGTGTGTCAGAATAATGCCCCATGTGCATTAAGTTGCTATCAAGGGGCATCACCCTTTCCTCATCTCAAACTCCAGCTATGAGGATACCCAGCTGGTGTCTATACGGCAGCCGCCCACTTGTTCCTCCTGAGGGAATTTCCATTGATTGGTTTTTCAGATCATGAGGAAATGAGGCACCTAGTTGCATAATTCCTGAATGTTGACCCAGTCCTGGAAGAAGCTAACGCCCAACTGGAACATTACTGCTCTTGCCTGTGTCAGAAGAGGAACAGGATGACATGGCAGGAATCTTAAAGTGCCTCCGACACTGCCTGTGAATCAGTACTCACGGGTCAGGGCCTTCAGGGTGATGTTGAAAGGCAGGGACACTGCTCAGCCCAGCAAAACAGCAGGGCCTAAAAGAGACGGGGCCAGAGTTGGTGGGGAAGGAAAAAACAAATTAAGTGCATGTCAGACACCATCTGCTGATTCCCAAAACTAATAGGAAGGTCTTTACAAGGACTGCCATTCTCTACTGGAAGATACAGAGGAGGAAAAAAACAACTGTGCAACAAATGCTGCATTTTTGTTCACAAAAGATGAGGTATATTCAATTCAATCCAATTTTATGGAGAGCCTCTGGGTGGGACTGCAGGGCATGGAAAGGTGCATTCTCTTCAGCCCTCCACTAATGCACATAAGGGGAGCTTAGTCCAGAAATTTCTGGGATTCAGAGGAGGGAAAAAACTGAAATATCAACCCTTGAGATATTGTTAGTATCACCTCAAATCTCCAATGCCTTGGCTGGGGAAACCCCAAAGTTCCCCAATATTAACAATTCCCCAGGGTTCCAACTCTCTGGGTCCTCTGACCTCAAGTTCCTACGTCCCCCGCCGCCCCACCACAAGTACCTCTGAGTTCTCCAAAAGAAAACACTCACACAGAAGGGAAAGTCATGCTGGAAACTCCAATAACAGGAGACTGGTTGAATGTATGAGGGTACATTCACAAAATGGAATCGTGAGTAGCATTCTAAAAATGAGTTAGGGGTACATCTGCTCAAGGTCAATTGCAAAGTGACCAGGGCTGGGGCGGAACAGCAGCAGAAACGATACCGTTTAAGAAAAAATACGTGAAGGGCATCCCCAGAAGAAGACACAAGAAACTGGTAACAGCAGTTGCTTTTGGCTAGAGGAACTGAAGCTAGGGGTCAGGAATGAGAGGAAGTACACATTTTATAGGAGTTTTGTAACAATGAATCAGAGTTACTTTAAAATATTTCCAAGAAGGAATTGAGGTAAGAGAAACCATCACATGTAAATGTTGGGGAACCAGTTTCAACTTCACCAAAGATGCCCTAGAGGAGGAAAAAGTTCCTTTTAGAACACCTCCTACCAGGATCTCCTCCCCTGGCTTTCCTGCATCACCCCTTTGGCTCTGTTGGGTTTTTTCATGCCATAAACCAGACTTTAATTCTACCCTCTTCTTCAAAGTCACTGGATGGAAACGCCCTCTCTCAATGATCTGCTTAAACCAACAAATCTATATAGGTCATGTGAATCACTCCACTACCCTAGAGCATAAGAATTGCCACATTTCAGCTGGGCGCAGTGGCTCAGCCTGTAATCCCAGCACTTTGGGAGGCTGAGGCAGGCGGATCACGAGGTCAAGAGATCGAGACCACCCTGGGCAACGTGGTAAAACCCCGTCTCTACTAAAAATACAAAAATTAGCTGGGTGTGGTGGCAGATGCCTGTAGTCCCAGCTACTCAGGACGCTGAGGCAAGAGAATGGCGTGAACCCAGGAGGCAGAGACTGCAGTGAGCTGAGATTGCGCTGCTGCACTCCAGCCTGGTGACAGAGCGAGACTCCATCTCAAAAAAAAAAAAAAAAAAAAGAATTGCCACGTTTCTTAATTCCTCTAAAGAAAATTAAATCTGGCCCAGTCCCCAATCACCTTGCCCTCATCCCTCCCTTGGGAAGATCAAAAAACTCTAGAGTCCTAGAGTTTCCACCATTCAGGAACACTGGGCAGGGGCCTTTAGTGCAGCATGGTAGCCAGTGAGCTGCTCATTGTCCAGGCCCCCAGGACAATGCAGGCTCCTCTGGTGGCCCCCACCATCTCCAGGTCAGGCAAGATCCTTGGCCCTTTCACTTGGCCCCCGGTTCCTAAGACTGGGTCTCATCCCCAGGTATCCAGGGCCTCAGTTCACTCAGTTCACCTGAGATGTATATCTCAACTTGGGTGCTGGATGGTGAATGCCACAGAAGTCCCCACCACTCAAGACTGGCCACCCTCTCTGTGCTATCAGAGCCAGGCCACTCCCTTCTTCTCAAAGCCTGGTTGCCATCCCCTACCTCTCTCCAGCTTACATGTCAAAACATCTCCGTTCTAAAAAGCAAAAGAGCTTACATTTGTCCATTCCACACCCAGGACAAGGGAATCCAGAACTCAGAACACAAAGGCCTGTGTCTGTTCATGCTATAAGGGGGAAGAGGAAGTTACCTGCACAGCAAAGCAACTCCACTCAGGATTAACCCACCACTCTGCTACACCCTCCCCTCAGTAAATCTTTGTGCTTCGAGTGGCGGAAAATACTTTCCATAAATAAATGGGGATACACCCAAAGGGAGGTGAGGGCTGTCGTTAGCCAGGGTCCCTGAGACTCAGTTTCCTGGATTGAAAGTCACGGGTGAAAATTTCATAGTGAAACAGCACCTCACAGAGCAGGTAAACTTCCCAAGACACGGCAGAGAAGCCTGTGTGCCAAGTGAATTTTCTGCCTCCCAGCAAAGACGGAAAAGACACCTTTGAGTGGGTTTTCCTCTGAGGAAGAAAGGTCTCTGGAAGGAGCACAAGTCCAAGAGGACTCCCGGGGTTCCAATTTAATTGTTCCGGGTTGGGGTCCAGAGAGGTATTTTTAAAGCTTCCCAGGAGACTCTCCTGTACAGACAGGTTGGAAGCTGGTTATGTAAAGGCCTACAGTATTGTTTCCTCTGTACCATGAGTTGGTTTCCCAACCCCAGTCTCCATTTTCGCATCGCCCAGCCTCACACCAACACCTGCTGTGTGTTCTCCAAGTTTCTATGTTCCTCACAGTCTCCAGGGCAACACATTTGGATGCCAAAATCCCCTGCTTATGTTTAGGGCCTCTTCCCCTCCTGGCACCCCCTTGTGGTATCCCAGATGCTGAAGTGAAGGCCTCGGGAACCCTCACTAGGCGTTAGAGGGAGCATGGCTAGTACTAGCCTAAACAGCTGAGACCCTTTTGCCTTGGTAGCCAGACGGGATGCAGAGGGCAGCCACAGAGTACCACAGCAGGCTTTGGGGATGCTGCAGAGTGGTGGCCTAGGGTTTCCACAGCTGTGCCTTATGTCACCATCTCCTCAGCTGGCAGGGCCTGGACTCCCTCTTCCATGCTGCCCTCCCTTCGTTGTGGAGATTCTCACCTCTCTTCTGTTCCTTCACCAGCTTCACTTGCTGTGAGGTCAATGACTTCCTTCCTGCTACTGAGACAAGTGACTGGTTACTCTTGGAGCAGTGAAGGCCTGGGAAGGACATGGGGATCCGTCAGGCTGGTTTAGATTAGCCTGTATGACTCCAGGTTGCCGTGTTGGTTCTATTGTAATGGACAGACCTGGTCCCATGGTTGGCTCCAAACCTCCCCAGTCAGTATCCTCTGCGTCAGTGTTTCCAACCCTCATTGTAAAAAGTTACCTTTCCCAGATTTTTGATAGGGGATTCAGAAGACTGACTTGTTGCCACCACCCACCTCCCTCCACACGCCCCTTCCTCAGCTTGCCCTGTGCTTGAGTATTTTCAACAATCCAGCTAGAGCCAGGCAAGCAGGGGTCTTACCTTGAGCAGAAGGACCTCAGAGGCTGCGTCGTGAAGACTTTCTATCTGGGGCTGTTGTTTTGCCCTTTGAGACCAGCCGCTCTGGCAGCATCTTAGTGTGAGCCAAGAGTCAGATGTTCCTTCCCCATGAGATGATGGTGTCATTGTCAGAAAGCCCCCTCCATTTCTGATCATCTGCTGCTTCTGTCACACACAGACTGGCTCTCGCCAGTGCCAACGCCTATTCCTGCATGTCAGTTATGGCACAGGGCCTGGGGACCATCTCGTGCTCCAGCCCCTTAGGCATCACCAGTCACACAGAGACAGCCTGTTTTCTTCCTTCCTCCCCACTGCCATGTCACTGCTGAAGGGCAAAGACCTTTTGAGATGGACTTGCAAGCTCAGTCTCTCCACATTTCTCTGGTATTCCTCAAATCTGCAGAAGCAAGATACTTGGGTCTGCCACGACTACCAAACCCTCTGTCCCCTCTTTCCCGGTGTGGTCATGATTAGTAGACCTGGATGTGTTTCATGTTCGTATTAACTCCTGTCTGGTTCTCCAGTTTCCCATGAAGGCCTCAAAGAGTTGATTATGTACTTTTCATTTTTGGTGCTTACTGTTTCTCTTTATTTTCTTACATAAGTCATATAGGAATATATCCTGACTGTATAAGTTTCAAATAATATAGAAGCCTACAGAGGAAAGCTGAAAACCTGCGCCATCCTGCTCCAGTTCACTCCTGCTCAAGGTCGCACTGCCCGCGGCTGGCTGTGCCTCCTCCCAGTCCCATGTCTAGGCACCCACACTGCACAGAACATGCGTCTATGCATGTGTAATTTTTTATTTTTCATTTTTTAGATGTAGATATTACTTTGCAAAGTAACAAACTTAGTATGTTTTTCGCTTGGAAATGTTTCATGTTAGGATATACAGCTCTATCTCATTCATATATAACCATACACACACGTATATAATGCTTTCATATCCTAGATTGTTATATTCATAAAAAAGAGATTGTCCTACACACATGGTTCTGCACTTTGTTTTTGGTTTTTTGTGAGTGGTTTTTTTTTTTGTTATTGTTTGTTTTCTTCTTGTTTTGTTTTGTTTTGAGATGGAGTTTCACTCTATCACGCAGGCTGGAGTGCAGGGCTGCGATCTCAGTTCACTGCAACTTCCACCTCCCAGATTCAAGTGATTCTCTTGCCTCAGCCTCCCAAGTAGCTGGGATTACAGGCACATGCCACCATACCCAGCTAAGTTTTGTGTTTTTGGTAGAGATGGGGTTTCACCATGTTGGCCAGGCTGATCTCGAACTCCTGACCTCAAATGATCCACCCACCTTGGTCCCCCAAAGTGTTGAGATTACAGGCGTGAGCCACTGCACCCAGCCCACTTTGATTTTAGACACAGAATACTCAGCACATACATTCCTTCCTTGGTTTTATCAACAATTGCATCCTCTTTCATAATTTGGATGTGCCAAAAATATATTAGCCAGAAGCCCACTGGAGAACATTTTGTCACAAGTACACTTCTCATCTATCTGTGTGAGAGTCCTATAATTGAACCTCATATTCTGCGGAGGAGTAATGAAATGTGAAAGCCGAAATACACAGGGACAAAGTGCTGGATGGAAAGGAATGGCAAAAAGGATTCTTGGATGAGGAAGGGCTAAGTGGCTATTGTTTCCTCTTGATTCCTTTCCTAAACTTTCTGGTGATATGGGTCAATAGTTATTGTTAGCTCAGAGTTTTACCTTTCAGTTTCAGCTTTAGTTTTACCTCAAGCTCTTTTGACAAGTCATTCCAAGTGACAGTTCCAGCTACACATGAGCCCAGAGATTGTTTCTGGGTGGGACAAACTGTCCTTTCTAATTGAAATGCTCTATCCCTAAGTGATTCATTTCCTTTGAGCATCTCAGCTCATGTTTAATTTCTTTGCAACCAGGTGTGTGAATGTAACTCTTCTGTATAAGGCAAGTATATACCCATACACCTGATATTAATAAACTATTGATTTCATGTTTGTTGCATTGCTAAATTGACAGCCTAGGCAATTTGTTTTCCTCCAGAAGTACTGCCTCCCTAATTAAATAGACTACATTTAATTGTGGGGTCATGTTAACCAAAATTATGTTTCCCAAAAGCTTGAAAGTATTTTTTAAAAAACTTTTATTGTTTTGTTTCAGCATTTCTGACATTGCTACACAAATTCAGTCATGCAGCCCACCAAGTGCCTACTGAATTTCCTGTCACGCAGAGCCTGAATTTCCTGTCATTGAGCATAACCTTTTAAAAATATTATTGTTTTTTTAAACCCTGGCACTGAACCAGTTTTTCATCTTCATCTTGACTTAGTGCCTCCCCACTGTGCTCTCTCATCTTCTTCTACTGGCTCCACTCACCTCCTCTGTAGCCAGGAACCCACAGTTGGCTATTTCGGCCATGTGTCGAGTCTGGAATCCCTTGTCCCCTTGGGCTTGCACTGTGGCCAGTTAGCTTGCCCATCCTCAGCCTCAGCACCCTCCTTGTCTGTCCCCTCCCCGCCCCCATCTGGGGCACCCTCCAAAGGTGCACCTGTCTTCTCTGAGGTCAGCCCCACTGCCTGGCCCTCTGTCCCCTCCCCCAGTGCTGTTGGTGACTTTGCTCCATCAAGCATCCTCTTTTTCTCTCTCTGTCTCTCTCTCTCTCTCATATTTTCCCCCGTCAACTAGTTGCCTCCTCTACATTTGGAAAAAATAAAACAAATCTAGTCAAGGTTCCCTTAAATGAAAGATGCTTTTTCTCAACACTGCTATTCCCTCAGGTTATTATTGTATCTCATACCCTTCTGCCACCGTTCTTTAAAGTCTAGTCCAAACTGGTTTCTCCACCTCCCTACATCCCAATACCTACTTTAAATAAATAAAAAGATTAAACACACAAGTGAAAGTGCATATGGTAAATCGTCAATGAAGAAAGATGGAAAATAAAAACCCCTTCCTCATCTGACTGATGGGGAAATTATTAATTAATTAATAGAGTCATCCGTCCCTTTTTAGAAAAAATAATATATATTGATTTTATATATTGTATTGTGTATATGTATAACATATTATATATATTGTACATATACCCACACCTGCAAATATATATGTAATCTTCTAAATTTTACACATATGGAATCATACGCTGGTCTGACCTTTTTAAAAAAATTTAATAACATATCCTGGCACAAGAATTCAAAAATAGGGGTTGCCCCTGGTGAGAAGATCTGAACTGATGAGGAATGAGGTAAAAGAGCAACTTGCTGGAGGCGGCGGCCAGGCAGTCACTGGGCCGGGGTCCTGGGCCGCCGCGCTGCGCTCTCCGGCGGTTCCTCACAGCTCTGCTCCAGGTTCCCGTCCAGGCAGCAGTGGGACACGGCGAACTCGGGCTGCAGGGATGTCCCGGGCCCGGATGAGGACAGTTTTCTGTACTTCGCCTACGGCAGCAACCTGCTGAGGAGAGTATCCACCTCCGAAACCCCTCAGCGGCGTTCTTTTGTGTGGCCCGCCTGCAGATCGAGACCATCCAGGCCAACATGGTGAAACTCCGTCTCTACTACAAATACAAAACTTAGCTGGGCGAGGTGGCGCACACCTGTAATCCCAGTTACCCAGGAGGCTGAGGCAGGAGAACGGCTTGAATTCGGAAGGCAGAGGTTGCAGTGAGCCGAGACTGCGCCACGGCACTCCAGCCTGGCTACAGAGCGAGACTCCGTCTCAAAAAAAAAAAAAAAAAAAAA